>NC_055974.1:7233532-7238532 GCF_018492685.1 Alosa sapidissima
ACTGATGTTCTGAATACTGAATCAGCCATCTCTGAAAGTTTCTATAGCCTAATTGATGCATTTAACTGGAATTTGGATTTAATTTTTTCACCGCAAAACAGACGTGCACTGTTTTCATATATGGTGGAGCACCTAATCGCACTTCTCCTCCCCTGTGTTTGGTGATAGCCTAGGCTACAACCACTTTTCCCTCGCCCTCCCATAAATTCATCAATGCATATGAAAATATGTTACATGGTAGCATGTTCAAATGTATCATGCCCATTTTTGTTATATCTTTAGTTGGATATTGGATGTGAGAAGAATAAAATGGGTGTTCCATAACTTAACTTAATCCATCATTTGATACTGCAGCTGAAGTTAGGCTTGAAGAAGAATCTGTCTGCTCACCAGTTCCATTTTTTTTAACAGCCATTTCATTATTGATAAGTTGATTACATGTCTATATTAACATGTTCTATCAAAGAAAAGATAGAAAATAACTATTTGTGTGTGTGCTGTAAAATGGTTAGAAAGAAATGAAATCAGAATCGGCTAAAATCGGCAGGTCAAACTCTATGAAAAATCGGAAATCGGTATCGGCCCAGAAAATTGCAATCGGTGCATCTCTACTACCTATATGTGAGTAACAAAGGAGTTGATGTGTGTGTGTGTGTATGTGTGTGTGTGTGTGTGTATAAATGTATCTCTACGTGAGTCACAAAGAGCAGTTGATGTATGTGTGTATATGTGAGTCTGAGTATGTGTGAGTGGGTGTGAGTGGGTGTGAGTATGTGTCTGTCTGTGTGTGTGTGTGTGGTGTGTGTGTGTATGTGTGTGTTTGTAAGAGAGGAGTGTGAGTGACAGGCGTGTGTACGTGCACAAGTATGTGCGTCTGTGTGTGTGTGTGTGTGTGTGTGTGTGTGTGTGTGTGTGTGTGTGTGTGTGTGTGTGTGTGTGTGCATGTACGCGCGCGGCCATGCGTTGTACTTTTCCGTTCCTGACACATCACTTTGCGTCCTTGCTCGCGCGCCGCTGCCGCCGGCCATCGATCGCTGCGGTGTGTACCTGTCACGGCGTGAGAGGTGTGCGGACGCGGCGAGCTGCGAAAGGTCACCCGCCCGAGCACCGTAATCAATGGCACGCATTCAGCGCCCAGTCAAGTGCCAGCGTTTATCGCTTCAAAAAACGCCGGCAAAAAATAATTAGTGAAGACAAAGGGCTTTTTTTTGCCACGGAAAAAAGGTAACACGCACACAATCTGGGAGGTGTCAACCCATTGTACACAGAGACATTAGTAAAAGACTGACCTAGGGAAAGTGTGTGAGAGAGAGAGAGAGAGCTAGAAAGAGACAAAGAAGTCAAACAATGCTGCTGATTCATCGAAACGATAGATACATGATGTCATCTGTGCATTATGTTGCAAGGTGCTCACTGTTTCCAGCTTGGCCTGCACGGTCTGGAGTGTTCATCTGCCATTTTGGGGTGACATATTGCATGTTCCTTGTCCACATGCACAAGCAACCATGTAATCGCATTTCAAGCTCCCCAGCTGCCTTGACCATCCGTTAACTCTTGTTTCCCCCTCTCTAAGCAGCCCTCGGACAGATCTCTCTCTCTCTCTCTCTCTCTCTCTCTCTCTCTCTCCTCTCTCTCTCTCTCTCTCTCTCTCTCTCTGCGTCAGTCCTGCGCCCTTTCAACCTTCCCCTTCCCAAAACAGGAAGTGGAGCTCCTTGCGCACGCTAAGACGCCAAGTTAATGAGTCGCCGCGGCGACACTTGTGCCCCTAACCAACCATTTCGCGGGAGCAGGACCCCGGGTCAGCCAATCTGTGGCCCGTGCTCCTCCATCTTCATTTGTTGGCCTGTAATTGGCTCTGACGGCCTGCTGAAGCGTGGCAGAGGGAACAGCCGTCGCCGTGTAAACAAAGCCACATGTTCCCCAAACGGGGGGCGCGTGGCCCCATTCCAGCTCCGGATGAGGACGGAAGGGGGGGGGTTTGGGGTGCGGGGAGGGGGAGGGAGAGGGTGATGCTGTACCAATCCCTTGGCATGGCACCTGCTGGGGGAGGATGTACCAGCGCTCTTCAGAGAAGATGGAAGGTCGAGCCAAAGTTGCCCGTAACTGAGACACAAGAGTCGCTGGTTTTGTGGACACCCACAACACATACTGTAGATAGATAGATAGATAGATAGATAGATAGATAGATAGATATAGATAGATAGATAGATAGATAGATAGATAGATAGATAGATAGATAGATACTTTATTGATCCCCAAGGGGAAATTCAAGACATGACACAACACAAGACATGGTTTAGTTCTATGTTGCAAATGACAACAAAGCCAGTCATTAGTCGAGCCATGCATGTTCAGATACCCAGGGCCAGGGAGTGAGACTTATTGGCCACACAGTAGGGATGCACGATATATCGGCGGCCGATATATTATTAGCCGATAAATGAAAAAATGAAAATATTATTATCGGTCCGATAACAGAATTCTGGCCGATAATTTGCGCCGATATTTTTTAAAGTCCTAATTTAGGCCTACGTAAGGTCCGTCTGGCTACACTGAGCTAGCCTACTTGAGCTTGGTTGGCCATACTTTTTCCTCAATATAATGTCAGCGGTGTGAATGTATTTCACCACTCTAACAAAATCTGTGGATATACGTTCATTTGGGAATCTGTGCATCTCAAAATCCTCTCGTGAATGATCCGCCATTTAACCTTAACAGAGCGGAGCTCAGCCCTATCTAGAGCCGTCTTGTGCTGGTGTGTTTGCACTTTACCGCGCTGGATAAAAAATAAACAAACTCATTAGTGGAACGAGTACATAAGTAGGCCTAGTTCTAAGTTGTGTTTTAGTATTATATTTGCATTACTTTAGCTTGGGTTTTGTATTAAAAAAACCTTCGGGGCTAATGCCTTTCATTTCTGCTGCAGCAGGTTGTGCGCAACAGAGTAGACGGACATAAGATACAGTCTGAGGAGTTGCAGCTTTATTCAGTTACCCGCAGTTGAAACTAAACCTAAGTTTCCCTCACAAACTCTGATATAGTCGCTATACTGTAGCTTATTCCAAGCTGAGCCGTTTATGAGCGTTTAGTCCTAAAACGATTCAAACTCTCTAGCCACTCACTCGCAATTCACTGACGTCAGGTTCACTAGGAGCCACACATACTGTAGGGCTAGGCTACTGTTATGTTGCTGACTGCCGTACTATTGAGGACTATTATGAGTTCTGTCCATCATTTGGTGGTAGGTAAAAGTACTGCAATAAAATTATGCTTATTAAATGCTTTCCCCAAATCACTTTTCACAAATTTTTTTCAAGAGTAATATTATCGGTTATCGTATCGGTATCGGCCACAACAAACCAATAAATATCAGTTATCGTTATCGGCCCTAAAATTCCATATCGGTGCATCTCTACCACACAGGCAATGGAAATTCTGCCATTTTGTACTCACTCCAGTTCAGCCCCATATTGGATTTCTTGGATTCTGACAGCAGCCTTATTCTTGGACAGAGAAGCTATTTTCGCTTCTTTCTCACCCACTATGCCAGTGAATGGTGACCAATTCCCAAAGGTCACTGCTGGATAATTACTTTTGTGCTACACTGACAAACAGAATGGCTGACTACTGAGAAGAGATTGAGAGGATTTTTTCCACCCGTTCTCTTTTCATTTTTAGCCGCACTAGGCCTTGGGCATGTTATTCAGGGAATACCTGGGAACAGGTTTTGGCGACGCCACGTGGAGCCATTCATTCTTATATGTGGCGATGGCCTGGCACACGTTTTTTTTTTTTATTTGATAGTCCTGGGATTCCTGCTGAAGGGGCTTCCCAGCCACTCGGAGCCCATCTGCCGTCCGTCCTCCGGGCGGTACACTGACGGCCAGACGGCCCCGCCGGCCCTGCCCGGGCTCCGGCGCCGCTCGGCTGAACGCACCGGCAGGAAATCAGGCATGATGGACCAAAGGCCCGTCACGTCATCCGGCCGACAGCACCAAATTGGAGAGGACCACAGAGAGCCGTGCGGAGCCAGAGAAGAGATTCAGGAGAAATATTAAAGTGGAAGGATGGAGAGATGGAGACAGAGAGAGAGAGAGAGAGAGAGAGAGAGGGAGGGGATGGAGGGATGGAATGGCTGGGAAGAGAAAGACAAAAATGAGCAATTTCAGAGCAAGTGAATAAAAGGAAAGTGGGTGAGCAGGAGAGAGAGAGAGAGAGAGAGAGAGAGAGAGAGAGGGGGGGGGGGGGAGAGAGAGAGAGAGAGAGAGAGAGAGAGAGAGAGAGAGAGGGGGGGGGGGGATAGAATTCAGTGGGGAAAGAGGTGCAGTCTGCAGAGAAGGAGAGAGAGTAAGCAAGTGAAGAGAGGCAGGGATTGAATTTAACAAGGGCAATGTGAACAAAAGAGGGGAAAGCCAGCAGACAGATCAAATTCACACCAGCGTTCACACAGAAAATTCATCTCCACCCCGACGGCGGGTTAACAGGCCACACATGCCACACGCCATGCCCTGTACACCAGATATGAATTGCAGAGATAGGAACACAAGACGCATGCATTCCCAGTGGAGCGCTGTGTGGAATGAACCCAGCGTAGCACCAATTTAGGAGCAGGATGAGTCTTCGCGTCCCCCCTCTCTCCCCTGCAAACCACCTCCCTCAGGTCTTGGGGCGTATTACACGCTCTGGCACACCAATCCGGCGCCTGTAAATGAAGCTAATTGCCGCACGCAAGCTCAGCGTCTTTCTCCCATCACTTGATGAAAAGAAACGATTTCCAGAAAGGATTATAATATAGATTAAAATACATATCAGGCCTCTCTCTTCTAACCCCCCACCCCTTCTCCTCTCGAACTTCATTTTCCTTGAGCAATAAGCCATCCGTCACGGCTTGGGAATTCTGGGATAAAGAGAGTTTCCTGGCCTGCGGGCATCTATCCGATATACATGCGCGCAAGAACACAATAACATGATGATGGTGTTAACGTAGGTATAGAAGACCA
>NC_055974.1:7243532-7251032 GCF_018492685.1 Alosa sapidissima
TCTGCACAGCAAACACTGTCAAGGGGGCATTCGCTGAATGTTAGTGTTGGGGTCGATATGGATCCTTTTCCACGTCGCACACAGTGAGGATGATTCATGAGGGAACGAGAGACTTCAAAAATCTCTCTCACACTCCTCCTTAATGCACGCTAACAAGCTCCACACGGAGAAGACACCGAGCTAGACGCAGAGATTTCATCAGCGGAAGAGGAAACTGCTGTCAATGAGCCAAAATGGCGTACAAGGGAGGAGATTGTGACTCAGGCTCAGGATCGGTCAGCTGGCGGGACCTTCCAGACCACTTGTGTCGTCTCTTAATTTGTTCTGCCTACCCCCTTAGCCCCGTTAGACACAATAGCGGCCACGCTTGAGCACTGAAGCCCTCTTCAGAAAACACCGGAAAATGAAGAGAAGGGGGTCATCTCTCCATTTTGAAGATGGAGCGGTTGAATAAAGTGGGGGGGGGGGGGGGCAGAGCACTTAGTCATGCCTGGGAGCCCAGACGAGAGGCACGGCTTAGCAGGGGAAATGAGAGCAAACAAACGAGACAAATCCCTCGTTCTTTTAGAAGCGCTCCTCGTCGCTCTTGTTTCAGACAGAGACTGAGAAGTGGGTGTGGGGGGGGGGGGGGGGGGGTGCAGCTTAGAGGGGGGTCTCTTTTGTGCTGGGGGTGATTGAGCAGAAAGAGAGGGGATGTGCTTTTTGCACACACAGACACACACACACACACACACACACACACACACACACACACACTTGCCTGCATGAAGACCTTCAAAAGGCCACACACATACACACACCAATACAGTCTACACACACACACACATTCACACACATGGATAGACACCCGTCTACACACGTACACACATGCATAGACAGTTAAACACACACACACACACACACACCACACACACACACACCCACTTAAAGACCACTAAGAGTTGCCCCCATAGAGGCCAAGCCAGCGGGGGGGGGGCATGTGCCGAGGCAGGGGAGGATGTGTTAGCGCGTACGAGGCATTTAAGCGTGCTGGGCAGCACAGGGCAGCTCTTATTAGCCTCCTCGAGCACACTGCCATTTCTCCACAATCAATCATTTATCCGGACAGGCCAAATCCAAGGTTAAGCAGTGGGTAATCACACATACACACATAAAGTGTTTTAGCTTCCACACAGGTGTCTCAGGTTCGTTCAGAGGTACCACTCTATGACAGCACCTTAAGCCATAATATGGAATGAAGGATGATAAATGTATCGCCAAAGCTGGAGAAATACTCTTTTAGGTCTTTTTTTAATGCAGTGTTACAAGCCGAAAGGCACATTCGGGGTAAAGACAAGTGCACTGCTCTGGTAACTGATCACATCTGACATGACTTAAGATGTGAATTATGTATAATCAAAATCAAATTAGACTCTAATCTTCCTTTCATCGACTTTCAAAGTCATATTTCCGTTTGGAATCAAATGTCACTTTCTTGAGAGAAATATTATTTTGAGCTTTCAATCTTGTTCGTGTATTCATGGATACCACATTAATACTAGAGTATAAAGTTTGAAAACACAAAACAATGAAATTGCTTTTTTGTTTACTCAATTGATGCCGTAAAATGACCCAATCTAGGGAGGCAGCAACCTGTGACCTCCACGTGCCTCCACCCTCCTCCATCCTAAACTCCATCATTATGCACCACAACCCCGCCTGATGGTCGTGCCCGCTCCTCGAGGTTTCCACGGTGACAGTGAGGGAGGGAAGTCGTGGCCTTCGTGTCAAAACCCTGACAGAGAGAGCTCTGAGCTTTTGACATGTGTGACACGCAGCAGCATGGAGGCTGAGTGCGGTGCAGGGGGGAGGGGGATTGTGGGACGCTGGTGGTGGTGGTGCTGGTGGTGGTGGTGGTAAAGGAGGCTGGAGGATGGGATGGGGTTGGGGGTTCAGAGGTCACTGGGGTGTGTGTGGCGGTGGGGGGGGGGGATTCTTGTGGCAGGCTGGGCTGCTAAATGGCAGCTCCCAAACAGGAGAGGGTCAGTAGAGGCCAGCAGAGCCTGGTCTCCCCCTGAGGAGCACTCTGCATTAAACATAAGCACCCCACTCCCTACCGCATCACTGCGGCACAGCAGCACTGCTCCCGGTGTTCAACACTGAGATTCCACACTAATTCTCATTTCAAAACGTCCACAAACAAATGGGCCATGTCAGCTGGAATATCTTAATTAGCCAAATCATATTAGACTATTGTTCACAAAATGTCACTTATTGGTTTAAGTTTGAATAATGTTTAGAAATGAGTAGGGTTTTGCACATTACCGAGAGACACAACATCTGTCAATTTATTACCAAGAAATGGGCAACCACACAAAAAAATAATAATTTGTACCAACACAAGCAAATACAATAATTGTCGACTCATTTGATTTGCGAGTGACCAAATCTTTTCACTAAATCAAGCCAACTGAAATAATTGAGTCACGGTCACTAGGGGGAAAAAATACAGGCAGGTGTTTCCGCCCGTTCTTAAACAAACCGCCGAGCCTCATTACAGCTGGGTCCTCATCACCAGATCACCAGCTCCCCCTAAACAGCGCTTTAAAGCTCCGTTTCAACCTCAGGCGGCCACGGCTACGTCTCGGTTTAATCTCGCATTCCTTAGGAGAAGAGCGAGAGAGGCCTTAAGGATGACTGGGAGCAGGGGAGCCTCTGTTTTTTCTTTCTCTTTTTTTATTCTTTTCTTTTTTCAGCCCTCAAAACAACTTCAAGGGCTCAAGAGAGGGGCTGCAAAGAAAAGAACAAAAAGAACAGAGAGATGAGAGTGCATTAGAGATGGAGACAGAGAGGGGGAGACAGAGCGAGAGAATGAGAGAGAGAGAGAGATAAGAGAGAGAAAGAGAGGAGGCCAAGCATGCTTTATATTGAGACATCGCCAGTCGTTTCTGTGGCGATATAAATATGTTATTATAGGGTAATGTAATCATTGGTTCACCCCAGTCGTGCTCAGCCTCCCTGGCCACCTCAGCCCCCACCTCCTCCCCTCTTTCTCTCTTTCCCTCTTTTCTTTCTCTCCCTCTCTCTCTCTCCCTCCTCTGCTCCTTTTAAGAGCCCAGGCCCTTTTTGATGATGTCGACATTCCCGCTCTCCAAGGAGCAATTAGCCACTGGTGACAGAGCTCACCACCGCCCCTTAGTTCTGCTTTCCGCCGCCACGGCCTGGACCTCCGCCTGCGAAAACCCCCGCACCACACTGCCCCCTCCACCTTCCTCCACCCGCCCTCCCTGCCTGAGCAAACCCCCCACCACATACACACGCACACACACACATGATGCAAACACCATCACCACCACTACCACCAACACATGATTCGTCCCCTTCTGGGAAGGACAGTCGTTCATCTTCTTGCCCTACAACACATGAACTCATCCATCCAACACTTCACCTCTTGGCCCAGGTGCTTTTTTTGTCCCACTTCCACCTTAACACATGGTCCTGACCCGTTGTGCAACAGGCTAGCATTCTCCACGGGACTGGACAGTGGATCAGCTCTGGCTGATTGAGGCTGGACACAGCGGTAGCTAAATCCATTAGCATTGACCAAACCCCTTCAAAAACCCCCCTAATCAGATTAACCGCATCCCACCGCCTGACCTGCCTGTCCTCTCACCTCCTAGTGGACACTGCGAAGCCGAGCCCAGTCTCACTGCGCCTTGTGAAGGACGTCCAACTCAAATGTAATAAGACTCATTTCTCCAATCTGGCCCACCGGAGCCCCCCACTGGCTGGCCCCTGGAGGGTTGGAGCTGCTCCACGGCTTGACCCAATCAGCCGTGCTGCACCGGTGTCGGCTGCCCCTTCGCCCTATCTCAATCATGCAGACCTGCTCGGAACATCACCCTGGGGAGGGCTGCCGGGAGCAGCACTCGCCGCCTAATGAACTCAGCCTTAGCCTGAAGGGGGGGGGGCGGGGGTCACCTCACCCCTCCTGCCACACTCTACTCTACACCTCCCTACCAGCACTACCACCAGTAGCACCGACCCCGACTGCTTCACACCTCACCTCACCCACGAGCGTGAGGGAAGGAAGGGGGAGCATTGATTTCCTTAACCTTGGGGGAAATCCACCGTTGGTAGTGCACATAGCCCCCTGGCCTCTCACGAGGGGCCAACCTCCAGTGCTCTCCCTCTCTCAGAAGAAACGTGATTTTCTTAAGGGCATCTGGATGGTGGTGGTGTGTGATGTGGGTGTGGGTGTGGGTGTGTGGTGGGGTAGTAGCAGTTATAAGCCTTGAAGTGGTCTCCTCCTCGTCATCAAACGATTGCCTCCGCTGCCTTTGTGCTAATTGTCAGTGAATGACCTTTTCCCCTTTTCAGTGGCCCTTGGGCCATAATTAGCCCTCTGCTGCCAGTGGAAACTACCGTTCCTCCAGTTTAGGTCTAAATTAGGCCGAGTGGCTGAGATGTGCTGAGAATTCAGGTCAATAAACACAGATGCAATTCTCTATTAAGACCACCTCCCATATTGTCCATTAGCCAATAGTTCCAAAAGAGTTCAAAGCAAGTGTGTGTGTGCTTTACTTACGGCAAGTTAGAAATACAAAGCAAGAAAACAACGAGAGACAATGCTATGCCTTAACCAACACTGTTTGGGGTGTTGAGTTACTGTATTTGATTAAATTCCCAGGAAGCGGAATCCCAGAATGGCTCGAGTCACTGGCAGGGGCAAACATGCTAATGCTAATTACCCACGCTTCCTCTCTTCGGGCCCCAGCGTATCCTTGTTAACGTGAGCGCCTGTGTCGGCTAGGCCACTCTTTACCAACACCGCGTGGCTCTCATTGCCATGATCAAAGGCGAGCTCTTTGAATTTGAGAATCAAACACCAGCTTCGCTTAAATAAGAGGCTCCATTACGCCCCCCGCCAAAAGAAAAGCAGTGAAACATTTACACGATAATGAGCATTAAACAGAGTTTGAAGCCTCGTATCTGTGCTAGCGAGCCATGAAACAACACTAATAAAGCTTGCGCTTGTTTGGAATTGGCTGGAAAAGGGGAACCTTGTTCAAACCCCCCCAAAAAATAACAGTGAGGCAACTCGAAGAGTAACACACCGAATGTTACGAAGATTAAAGACATGCGGTGTGCGGAAGCTCGCCAAGCGCGAGCATATTGTGCGGCGAAGCCGTCGAGTGCGTTCGAGAAATAATATTAAAAAAAAAGATGACAAAAGCCCTGTTGCCCCTCGTTGTGACAGAGCACCTCTCCAGCGCTTCTGTTTTAGGGATTATGGCTGGCTGTCTGGAGGCGCTAGCGTTAGCGGGGGCGCTAGGTGAGATTTATAAAGCAGCTGCTAGCAGGGGCGAGTGGGAGCTGAGTAAATGTAGCCCATCTGCTGTGTGTTTCAATCAGTTTCACTGCTACACCGCTGCCGCAGGAAGCAGTGCAAACGCAGCAACATTACTTTTCAGCCCCCTCCCAACTCTCCCAATTCTCTCTCTCTTTCTCTCCCCTCTCTATCTCTCTATCTCCCTCTCTCTCTCTCTCTCTCTCTCTCTCTCTGCAGCATTAGTGTGATGTATGATGAGAGGGAAAAGTGCCGTGCTCTTTCCCTTCGCTGCGTGTTTCTCATTCCACCTGTCACACCGTTTTTCATCCTTCGCACAGCACCCCTCCTACCTCCCCTCCTCCCCATCCCCCAAACCCTCAGCTCCACTCCCCACTCAACAATTCTCCATATTTCTTTCTCCCTGGGTCTCCCGCAATCTCAAAGTCTCTCTCTCACTGACTTTCAATTTAAACTGCCACATGATTGCTTGGATCTACATTTCCTTGAATGGATCATCAGCACTCAGTTTAAATAACCAAATCAGTAACTGGGGCAGTCACTCTTGCTTTTTCTTGCCATACCCCCATCTCAGAGAGAGAGAGAGAGAAAGAGGGGAAGAGAGAGAAAGAGAAAGAGAGAGATAGAGATAGAGATAGAGATAGAGAAAGTTACTGCCACACACACACACACACAGTGAATACACAGCACTACTTCTGATACACACCTATAGTACACACAATATTGACATCAGACAGCAACCTTTTCGTGTAATTTTTGGCAATTTTGAGCAGTGGAAAGGAAAGGCATAATCAAGCCGACCCACATTCTTCGCCTTTTCACGAGGGACTCTTCACGTTACAGCCCAGAGCACTCACTCTAAATCCTCACACATTCCTGGACAAAGAAAGTTCTGGAGTCTCTCCGGAGAAACCAGGGATACTCGTACCAAGCAGACCGCACCCCAGCACAAAACAAAAAGCCAATGGTGTCACAAAAGTGCGAATAAACCCCCAGCCACAAATGACAGTCTGCACTGTCTGTAGGCTCTGAGCTCAGACGTGGTTTCTTCACGTGAGATTGTTTGTGTTTGTGGGTGTGAGAGATAGTAAGAGACACTGTAACTGTGTGTGTGTGTGTGTGTGTGTGTGTGTGTGTGTGTGTGTGTGTGTGTGTGTGTGTGCGTGTGTTTTTGTGTGTGTGTGTGTGTGTGTGTGTGTGTGTGTGTGTGTGTGTGTGTGTGTGTGTGTGTGACAGAGAGTAAGTGAGACCAGGTGTCAGAGTGTGTGTGTGTGTGTGTGTATGACAGTGGTGAAAGCACAAGAACTTATGGCCAATGCGGAAATAGAATGTGAAAAAATGACCACCATTTACCGAATAGCTCCTATAAAGAGCTCGGCTCTGCTCGTGCCTGCGACATCAATTTAACCAAAGGGTGTTTACGCCCCGCGAGGATGGACGCGCTTTGGGGGAAGAGGAAAAGAAAGGAGGAGAGGAAGAGGAGGAGGAGGAGGAGGAGGACAAGAGAAAGAGCGACTGTCATTCCCGTCCTCGCTATTATCTGTGCCTTTTTTTCCGCCAGCGCGACGCTTAATTAGGTTGCTGGTTGTGTGTGATCGCTTTTGTCTTTGTGCTTTGTTCGCCTCGCCGTGTAGATGCTGCGTTGCTGTTCTTCAGCAGAGGGGAAAGATGCCGGGGAGGCCAAGGGAGGGAGAGAGAGAGAGAGAGAGAGAGAGAGAGAGAGAGAGAGAGAGAGTGTGTGTGTGTTTTTATGCTGGGATACAAAAGGCCTGTCTGAGGCAGTCCCAGGGCCTCTATTAGCTTGTGCTAGCGTTCCAAGCCCGAGTTGATGACAATAGCAGATAGACCTGCAGGGTCTCTGTTCTGTATTCTCTCACTCTTTTTCTTCCCTTTCTTTTTTGTGCACTGTGATTATGGTGATTGTACAAACACTGGAACCCAACAGAGTAGCAGAGTGGAGTGGAGTGTGTGTGTGTGTGTGTGTGTGTGTGTGTGTGTGTGAGTGTGTGTGTGTGTGTGTGTGTGTGTGTGTGTGTGTGTGTGTGTGTGTGTGCTCATGTGTTTATAAATATTTCATGGAATTAATGCTTTGATTGTTCTTCCTCACAGCAGATTGTGTTAGCGACAGACGACTGTGAATAACGGCTCTTGAACACGGGCAGAGAGCCGAC
>NC_055974.1:7256032-7421032 GCF_018492685.1 Alosa sapidissima
TATCTCTCTTTCTCTCTCTCTCTCTCAATCTCTCTCTCTCTCTCTCTCTCTAAAACAAACACACACACACACACACACACACACACACACACACACACACACACTCAATCACACCTACAGACACTTGCCTCCTGAGTAAACAGTGGAACTGAAAACCGGCAGCCATCTTAGAATGGGATTATCCATAATGACATTAGAGCCAAGCAAACAGATGCAATTACGATGAGGCTGAGCTTTAGATCACAGTGTCGCCCACCCAGACTTTCACCTTTAGAGAGTAGGGGCTCCAATAAGCCACAATTACACTGCACTGCACACCTCAGGCAAGTCATCTCAAGTCATCTGTTTATGTTTGCGTGTCAGTCAGACCCAAATTCATTTATATTTATTCATTTGGCAGATGATTTGATCTTGCCCATCTTACAAGTGAAGAACAGCACAAGCAAAAGAGCCAGTTTGAGTGTGATTGGGATAGAGGAACACAGGGACAGAGGAACCAGACAGCAGTGAGAGAGGGCAGTGTACAACCACATATTCATATACACAACACATTCACAAAGGGTTTAGAGACCTGCACTTTTTTCACATATTTGTATGTTGTAACCTTATGCTAAAACTGTTTAAATGATTTTTCAGTCTACAATCAATGCCCCATAATCAGGATTTTAGAAAACAATTCTACGAGTCTGTACATTGTATAGCTTATATACACTGTGTAAACCCTTTATATATGGTTATAATTTAAGGGTTATATACCTTAGCAGTCACATTCATAATTATGTGCCATACAAGAGCACACTGACCCTAGATCAGTCATCAAGCTCAGAGGACAGATGGCTCTTACATTTCTACTTTAGACAAATCACCTCTCTTCGCGTCTGCGATGATAAGAGAAAATTAAATATCCATTACTAGCAATGTGACTTGAAAAGAAAGGTGTGTGTGTGTGTGTGTGTGTGTGTGTGTGTGCGTGTGTGTGCGTGTGTGTGTGTGTGGGTGTGTGTGTGTGTGTGTATGTGTGTGAGTGAGAGAGATAGTGAGAAAGAGCGGTAAGGAAATATGGTGAAGATAAGTGGAGAGGATGCGAGAAACAGAGAGAAGGTACACTGTTGAGAAAATGTGACAAAAGTGACAGAGTGGGAGAGATAGAGGAAGCAATGGCTGTAAAGAGAGGAGAGAGGCTGAGAATGAAAGAGTGGGGGAAGGAGAGAGAGGGGGAGAATGAAAGAGTGGGGGAAGGAGAGAGAGGGGGAGAGGGAGGGAAGGAGGGAGGGGAAAAGAGGTGAGCTCAGCAGACTCCAGCAGACTGCATTTGCAGGCCATGATTAGTTTGGAGTGATGACACGTAATGGATACCATATAAAACAGCCTCAGTCCCTACACACACACACACGCACACACACACACACACACACACACACACACACACACACACAAAACTGTCAAAAACCTCTGATGTAGTCAAACTATCATGTATACACACAGGCACACATAGATGTAACTGCATTTGATGTGACAATATGAATGATATGCATTTCCCCCTGAACACACACACACACCTCCTGTATTGTTAACCACTAGCTTCTGGTGCGGAGGGTGTCACGTCCCCTGTTGGGAGTCCGTCTGCTCGGCCCCCGTCCCCTCCTTATCTGCAGGATCTTCCTTTCAGCTCTGTTCTTCCTCTCTCATCAGCACTCCTTTTCTCCTCCTCTCCTCTACTCTGCCCTCCCTTTCTTCCCCCTGACTAGCAATGCGGCCAAGGAGAGCTGTGCTCCGTCAACAGCAAAAGGTTAAATCCAGTAAGAGAGCGAGAGACTGACAGACTAAGGCAGTCAGCCAGACAGGTAGACAGGCAGAGAGAGAGAGAGGGATAGACTGAAAGACAAAGACAGAGACAGAGATAGTAGAGACATACAGAGCCAGAGAGAGAGAGAGAGAGAAAGAGAGAGAAAGAGAAACCGAGAGAGAGAAAGAGAGAGAAAGAAAGAGAAAGAGAGAGAAAGAGAGAGAGAGAAATCAGGGGAAGGGGAAACTCTAAGTCTTATTTGGGTCCTATTTCATGAGGATTTCATGAGACTGACTGGAGGTCTATGGAACACTGGCAGACTCCACACTCAACCCACTCCTCTCCCACCAACGTGACCTGCATCCCATGTGCACTGGCTCCGAGGCCCTTCTCCCTGCTCCGTGCTGCATATTAGCACACACAAATATGCCCTGCGGGTAAGGGCTCTTTGTTACGGCACACACGCGGCGCGTAGGTGAATCCGTCGGAAGGCGCCGGCGCGTTTTTGCGGCGGGTATCGGCTACATCAGACCGCAGGGCCCGCGAGTTCCCTCGATGGGAGAGAAGGGGGAAAAAAAAGAGCGGACCTGGACGCCGTCCATGGACGACTGCCCGCGCAAACAAACACCGAGGCTAGCGGTTCCCACGGACGACCCAGAGTCCGGGCCGAGGAGAGATGAGGAAGGAGGAGGGCGAACGGAAGAGAGAGAGCGTGCCCCTAGAGAACAAAAAGAGAGCAGGATGAAAGAGAGAGAGAGAGGGGGGGGGGGGGGGGGGGGGGAAGGACGGAGAGCAAGATGTGAGGGTATCCGGGGGAGAAATAATTGACTCAAAAACGCTGACATGCGGCCACCGGTGAAAAGGTGCCGCGCCTCTCTGGTCTGCTCTCCTGCTGTCAGCTCACCTCACGCTATTCCGCCACAACTGGCCGAGCAACTGGCCTTCCCCGCTTACCTCTCTTTCACCAGCTTCTCCTCCCCCACACACGTTCTTTTTCTTTCACTCACACACTCCGTCTCTGTTATCCCTCTCTCATCCAACCACCCCTACCCCCCACCCCTCAAACACACACACACACACACACACACACACACACACACACACACACAATGCCAAGAACTTCCCAAAGGGCTTTCCAAAAAGGGGCCATTTAAAAAATAATAATAAAAACGGAACATTTCTGTCCGATTAGGTAAATTTTGTGAGCGTGGTCAAAGACTGACCCTGGAAGACCGACAGACAGGCAAACAGATGACAGACAGACAGACAGGCACAGCCGGACTGAGAGTTGAGCCAGACGGACAGACAGAGTGACCCGTCTCTGTGTCTGCGTCTGCCTGTGAGTCTGGCCCGGATTCACCTCGCTGCTGCAGGAACAGGCCGCGGAGGTCAGTTAGTCGGCCCGTCTGTGTTGGCGCTCCAGCGGCTAATGCTATTATTGCCCATATGCCTTACTGGATGCAAATCCAGCCTAATCCATTCAGCATTAATTAAGGCATTTGCAGTAAAAGCTGTGGATGGGAGCGGACATCAGATGTACACAAGTTCAGGGTCTACTAGCTTTCCATCCCAGCAAACAGGATCACATAGATGAACACACACACACACACACACACACACACACACACACACACACACACACACACACAGACACACACACACACACACACACCATTGACCAGCTAACAGCTTAGAGAGTGTGAGTGTGTGAGATTGTGTGTGTCAGATTGTGTGTGTGTGTGTGTGTGTGTGTGTGTGTGCTGCACTTTATGCTAACCTCCATGCATAATCGCGGTTTCTTCCAACCCTTTCGCACGCCATAATTTAATTCCCACCGACAGACAATGGCCGTGTCATCTGCATTTGGCAGGTGGGCTAGCCCGCTCCGGTGCCCGCGCGAGCGCTCACTCGTCTTTAGTCGGGGCTAATGACTCATGATGGGGCTCCAGTCAGAGTGAGTGCGAGTGCGCGCGTGAGAGGGAAAGATCTGCGGAGCAGGAAATGAACGATGCGTTTGGCTGGATCTTCTTTTCAACAAAGTCAGCGTCTGGAAAGCGTAACGTGTTGGCTGGCTTTTGTGTGTGTTGGAGTCACACGCACGCACATATCGGTGAATGGGAGGTGAGGGTGAATAGAAAGTTGATTTCATGGAAATACATGAAGTCACTGTTGTAATGCTCAAAGAATGCATTGTAATGACACATGAATGAGACAAAAATTCTATGAATAATTCCACCAATTATAATAACTATTGCAATTCGGCTTCGAAACAAGGAATTTAATTTTAGTTCAGTCCAATTCAAAATGGAGAATGTTCAACTAACAACCCCTCTCCCCTCCATGTCTGGTAAAGACTACAGGGTTTATTCACTGCCCCTTGATACCTATCAAAATTATTTATTTATAGCTTTATGATATATTTATTAAGCTTCGCCACATGGCACTGCATAATGTGGAATGAAAACACACAAGACAGATGTAATTAAACCGAGGGTAATTAAGGGCCCTCATTAGCCGCTATGTTCTTGGGAGTTCATTCAAAAGCGGCAGGTGTTGAGGGCCCCTCTGTCCACTGACCACCTGCTGGTCCAATCGGATTAAAGCTGGCCCGCTTCAGTCCCTAGCTCAGCCAATCAGAGCCCTGCGCAGAAAAGGCACGCGTCACCTGACGCTAGGCCTATCTGACAGGCTATGCTCATTAAAGCCAACTCTCCAACCAAGATGGGCAATCAGGCTTACGATACCTGTGTCTAAGTGTGTGAGTGTGTGTGTGTGTGTGTGTGTGTGGTGTGTGTGTGTGTGTGTGTGTGTGTGTGAGAGAGTGTGTGCCTGTGTGGGTGTGGGTGTGTAAGAGAGAGAGAGAGAGTCAGTGTGAAGAAAAGCATTTTTCTGACAGAAGGAGATGAGCCAGTCAAAGAAAAGGAATGAGAAAGCGTGATAAAACGAGAAAGAGACGGAGTGGGATGTGATGAGTTGAATTGCTCTGGTTTCCCACTCAAGAGTCAGACAGAAGGATGGCGCGACTACGTGACTCTCCTCAAAGACAGAACATCTGCTCTTCAGTCCCAATCACCGAGCGGATCCAAAAAATATCGACATAACCCAACATGCCGCTGTGGTCTCCACGGACTCCTCCAGACAGACAACACTTCAGAGCGTCCGTACGCCGCGCTGCAGCAAAATCACACACTCCGCCGCAAAAAAACTCCAACGTTTGAGTCGTCCTCTTGACCAGACCGCTAAGCCCTCTTTCCACCAAACATCAGCAGGGGATTTACCGCTCTTGCCCAGAGAAGCGCCGAGGATGAGGAGCCTCTCTCTCTCTCTCTCTCTCTCTCTCTCTTTCTCTCTCTCTCTCTCTCTCTCTCTCTCTCTCTTTCTCTCTCTCCCTCCGAGCATGGGAGGACAGGAGGTTAGCGAAACAATAAAAGTAGCAGCACAGTGCGGTGCGGCCAAGCCAACCAAACCCCAAACCCGAAGCGAGCGTGGCCCGTGAAGACAAGCTGAGCTAATGGGAACCAGAACTCCACCCCAACCCCAGCAACACCCCCCACTACCACCCCCATCCTCTCCGAACCCCCAACCCCCCCCCCCCCCCAAACACCCACCCCCAAATGATCCTCCTGGAGGCATAAATAACAACAAACATTAGCCGCGGAGTGCTTGCCAGAGCTAACGCAGGAGTCGCGCTGAGAAAACACAAAGCGAGAGAGAAGAGAAACACAGCTGACCAGAGTGGAGAGAAGAGAAAGAAGATAGCCCCCTGAGAGAGAGAGAGAGAGGAGAGAGAGAGTGAGACACAGAGAGAGAGAGAGAGAGAGAGAGAGAGAGAGGACACTCAATGTTGCACTATGCAGTTGGCAAAGATTTCGCCTGGTATTGTGATTGCACCAGATACTGCAGAGTGCTACAGCTTCATCACAATGCTATTCACTATGATGGAATAATCCACTGAGTGTGACCTCCTAATGCACTCTCTGATATGTAATATAGCCTGTGCTTGTGTTGACAGTACTGTAGATGCGGGGCAAACATTTGTTAATGGAGCCAAAACATGACGAACGGTCTCATTTGCCCAATGTTCCGAAACACATGAAAACATCTGGGTTTGGCTATAATCACGTTATGCCTTCTCAGTGAGAAGATGCATCAATAACAGTGACATTACAGATGTTGCATCAAGAGATGATAGCGCGGGATTAGGCGTTTTGTTTTGAGAGGAATCATCAGCCAGTCTCTCTCTCTCTCTCTCTCTCTCTCTCTCTCTCTCTCTCTCTCTCTCTCTCTCTCTCTCTCTCTCTCTCTCTCTCTCTCCCTCTCTCTCTGTCTCTCTCTCTTTCTCATGGAATGACTTTCTGCATCTGCTTAGTATCTGCTTAGACTTCTTCTGAATCTGGTCCAGCCGCTGAGAAAGAGGTAGCAGCAGCCAACCTGAGGCTGCCCCACCACACACACACACACACACACATGCATGCACACACACACACTCACAGACACACACGCCTGGACACACACACACACACACACACACACACACACACACACACACACACTGTCTCTCTCTCTTCCATCTCCAGCTGCTCTGGCTCCAGGGCCTGACATCAAGAAGAGCTTTTGGGATCAAGGATGAGACAATTGTTGTGGTTTAGAGTATGTAAGTCGCTCTGTGCCTGTGTGTGCATGTGTGCATATGTGTGTGTGTGTGTGTGTGTGTGTGTGTGTGTGTGCGTTGCTTGTCGTTGAGTAACCACAGAGGACAGATAGAGGACGATCTGACATCCAAGTATGTGCGTGTTTCTGTACGTTTGCATGCATGTCTCAGTGTGCGTGTGAGCTTGTGTGTGTATATGTGTGTGTGTGTGTGTGTGTGTGTGTGTGTGTGTGTGTTCATCTGTTTCTGAGTCTGAGTGTATGTGCGTGTTTGTGCATGACTGCATAGTGCAGAGCTCAGGACAATGCCTGCGGAGGCGGCCAATACCATAGCCAGGGCAGGTGTCTCCTCCCTCTCTCTCTCTCTCTCTCTCTCTCTCCCTCTCTTCCTCCCTCTCTCTCTCTCTCTCCCTCTCTTCCTCCCTCTCTCTCTCTCTCTCTCTCTCTCTCTCTCTCTCTCTCTCTCTCTCTTCCTCCCTCCCACGGTCAGATCTTCTCGTCAGCGTTTACGGGTCTGTCTGGCCCCATGGTATCCCTGGTTACCATGTGACCCAAGAGAGGAGGCTCGTGGATCAGGCCAAAGCGTCCTCGAGAGCTGCCTGTCCGAACCCCCTCCAGATTACAGACGGCCCCTGCTGGGGAAAGAAATGCGATCCTGTCTGCTAACTTGTACAATACATCACTGTCCTGTTATGTTTGAATTATAAGCTGTACAATACATCTTGTTTTTGTCAGTGGAAAGATATATGTTTTCCCACCGTTTTTTTTTCCAGTTGTGGAATTCAAAATGTAATGCTTGAATTCCCAAGACATTACCATGACTACCATGTTTTTTGAAGTTCTTGTTGTAGTAGAACACTGAGTAATTTGACTTGTAAGAATGTGAGACTCATTTGTTCTGCCAATTTGTACAAGGCTGATGTCCTTCAATATTGAAAGAACTGCTGTTGAAATAAAACAGCTTGAGCTGACTGAAGTAAATGAGTGTGAATAGCACCATACTGGAGAGCATTTAAGGCTTGCATTGTTAATTCATAAAGAGTTGTCGAATGCATTGTTAATTCATAACAAGATTTGGGGTTGACGCGGGGAGAAAGCTCCAGAAATTAGCTTGACATTAAAAAGCAGATTGGCCGCCAAAGCTACTCCTGCAATGCCAAGACAGAGACCCTCTACAGCTCAAGAACATCTGCACCTGCCACATACTGTAAGCCCACCTGTCCCTGGTTCCGTGTCAGAAAAAGAACAGCTGCTGCTTGAGATGGAAAGAGAGGAGGGAGAGAGAAAGAGAGAGAGAGAGCAGCATCCTTCCCCCGCACTCTTTCAGCATTGTACACACACACGACACACACACACACACACACACGCTGTATGCATACACTCATACTCATTCAAAACGAGTACTTGGCCTTCTGCCCTGAAGCTTGCTGCATAGGCAATCTCAGCCTACCCTCATCCCACTCCTCCACCCCTACCCAATCCCCCCCCCCCCCCCCCCCCAGCCTCCATTTCTGTCTCTCGTACTCGGACTCGCCTGAAGCTCTGCCAAGGCAACAGGACACAAACTCCATATCAAAACAGACCCTAATTGAACAGATGGACGCGTCCAGTGACGGAGAGAGGGAGAGAGACATGGCGCATCGCGGGGCAGACATGCCGTATCCGTTTCATCAAAGTGGACAGACGTCAGCCGGCCTGGAGTCCGCGTTTGGGAGATTAACCTTCGCCAGCGACTCGACGTTGCGGCCACTGAGTCCGTGGGTGGACTCTAATAACTGTCAGCCAGATATAGGGAAGGGCGGCCTCCAGACTTAGAGGACCAATGTGCCTTCGAGGGGGAAAAAAAAACCCAACCTGGACAATGTCCAGTCGGATCAGTCAGTTGTGCATATGTCCTTGATTTTAGCAGAGGTTGCAACAGACACCATTTTCAGTCTCTCAGATCTTAAGCGAAACCCTTTTTGAGGCCGTATGACCACAACTGACCACATCAGACCTCTCTCACATAAGCTCTTGTGCATCTCTTAAACAACCTGGGCAAGCGCCATATCCCTTTCCCATCGCAGGAAACGCCGTGGACCGAAGGGGTCAACAAAAGCCTCCAGCACAAGACACAGACCGAATAGCCTGTGTTGTTGTTTTTTTTTTTCAACAGACCCCGAAAACCTCCTGTCCTCCACGGCCGTGAGAGGCTGATTCAGACAGAGAGAAGAGCAAGAACAGAGCTCACCTTTAACAGCTCACTATCGACTGCCATAAATTACCATTATTTAAGACGCAGACTCGCCCCGGCAGGTTAGGAGGGGCATAAAACATCTTCCGTAATGGCTGTCCGCGGCAGAGTACTAGCCTCCCCCCTCCTTATCCTCATACAGGGAGAGATGGTTTTGCAGATGTCAGCGAGAACTTGTCGAGAGGTCTGAATTGTTTTTTTGTTTTGACTCTGTAAGGCTGCTTTTCTCAGATAAGGCCACCTTACTGCTCACATCCCAAGGCATGGAAATTAGGTAAATGACTTCAAATGTCTGAGACAACCACTTTCCAATCGCTATCAGTCTGGCTGGTCTAGGGATGATGGCTGGTCTGGTTTCCCACAGAACCCCCACTACCACCCCCCACCCAGCACACTCACCGCCGACACAAAGAGAGCAGCCAGTGTTAGTCTCCACATGGAGATTCCAGTTTTAATATTTCATGTAGACAAGTAGTAGGCGATCTCCAACATCCACTCCCATTCATTATTCAGTGGCACCCTGACATGATATCCAGCCTGTGTGATGTGTGTGTGTGTGTGTGGTGTGTGTGTGTGTGTGTGTGTGTGTGTGTGTGTGTGTGTGTGTGTGTGTGTGTGTGTGTGTGTGTGAGAGAGAGAGAGAGATAGAGGGGGGATGCCATATTTTTTTAAGCAAACATGAAAAACAAGTGGATTTAGTGTAAAAACCCATGTCTATGTAGTTGAGTGCCAATTTTTGAATAGGAACCAATTTTGTATATTTACAGCATACAAAAATAAAAGAGAGAGAGAGAGGAATGTATTTGTTGAGCAACCAGCCATAATCTGAAAACAGGCCACACATGAATGCTTGTGATTAACGGCGTAAAAAGGCTTTGCTGCATTGAAAATTAAAATACATAATTTTTCCAACATCCAAGTTCTGAAATGTGATGTGGTGATTAGTGCACACACACACTATCACACACACTATCACACACACACACACACACAGAGTGGACTTATTTGGTGTTTTTGAGGAACAGTTGTTTAGTGCTCATGCCAGCAGGCTATAATTTATCAAGCGTGGGCAGAAGTGACTGTCAACACCCACTGAGTGATGGTGGGCCTCTGGTCGGATCTCCATTTGGCAAAGGCAGCCCAAGACAACACTTCAACACACACACACACACACACACACACACACACACACACACACACACACACACGGGTGGCAAAGAAAAAGGGTGAGAGTGAAGCGAAAATATCATAAAGAATACATGAGAGTCAAGATTCTTCAAGTCGGAAGATGGATGTCACCGGCGAGATGGATGAACGCGCGCGGCTGCCGTCAGCTTGGACGGTAAACGCACTTGGCAGCAAAGAAGGAGGAAATAGTATGCAGACACATCAATCAGGAGACACACACAAAGCACACACTAACACAGATGTATACACAAACACACACTGTTTCCCACGCACACACACAAACATACCTCAGGCTGGGCAAGGAAAGCTGGCAAAATTCACTGGTGTATTAATCTCTCTCTAGCATTTCTGCAGATAGACACTCTCTGACACACACAAACCCTCACACACACATGCACACAGAGACACACACACACCGGCGTGAGGTTAATAGACCAGGTGTCCTCTTTGGAGCGTTTGCCCGTGGAAGCCAAGACATAAGAGGCTGATTTGAATAACACAATCAGTAAACATGTGCTGGACTCGAGCGCCTAATGTTCAATCTGCTGCTCCCTGACACCTTGCCATTTAAACAGGCACGCCAGGAGACGCCCCCGGTAGGATTCACATTCAGGAGAGCAAACCGAGGACCCCCACCTGCATGCAAATACCACACAGGCTGAAATGGGGATGTAGCTTAGCCTCAGCAGGGTACGTGGCATACCTTTCAAAATCACTTTTAGAAATGTTGGAATTAAGTTTTTTTGGCCCACAGCATAAACCATAGGTATGATGGGGAGAGTTCCAGAAGCTTCCGAGCTGATTCCATCCATTGCACCGCCTATGAAGACAACTGCTATCTGAATCCACACTCATATTTTCTACTAGTTTGGTTATTAAAATAAAACAGTTCATCAGGTTGTCCAAGGAGTTTGGCATTGTTACAGTAAATCCAGTATTTGGAGAAAAATGGAGTTCAACACAGAGCCATGTAAGGACATGGTGAGACCAGAGAGCCAAGTTTACCTATATGGCAGAAGGGATTACCCCTGCTGTACATACCGTATATACTGTCTTGTAATATACAGCTACCGCCCTAATATAAAACATCTGACTGTAGCATTCACTTGCTGTAGGGCTAGGTTATCTTAAAGAAGTGATTGATGTGCTGGGCTTCAGGGCTGTAACTTTACTCCGTGTGGTTGATATCAAGGAGCCCGGGGGAGGGGGGGGGGGGAGGGGGGGGATGGGTGGGCTGAAGACCTTTGGGGGGACCTCAGCTTGTCAATCGCATTTATATATTGCACTAAAACATGGACAACTTACAGGACATTATTATGATCGTTCTTTCCTTTTCAGAATTAAAGTGATTTACTCAATACTGTCAGTTTTCCTGTCAGTGCCATAATATTGACAGCAAATGCAATTCACGGTGGAGAGCAGTGCCCTATGAGTAGAGGCTCAAAACTAATCCAGACAGCAATCTCTGTAAAGTCAAAAGTTTGATCCATAAACATGCTAACATGCTAACGCTATATTTTGACCTCCCTCCATGAAGAGTGTCTAAGAGAGACTTCAGCTAAGCTGTGGTCACGTTTATGAGACCAGTGTGCTCTGAGTTGCTGTGTGTCCTCTCAATCTTCCAGGGAGACAATGGTTGGTTTTAGGGTTTCGCTTAAAAGAACCACCACCACACCACACCACTCCCCTGTCTGTCTCTTCTGTCTTGGTTAGTGGGACTTGCAGACAGTTGGAAAGACATGAATGGCGATATATAAATATCGCTTGACTTTAATGCTTTCAATTTTCAGTTCTCCCTCTCCTCCCACTCTGTGTGAAGCTTTGCCAACAATCATGCCTAAATATACAGTGTGAGTGTGTATTTGTGTATTTGTGTATGTGTGTGTGCAACATGTGGTATATGTGTATGTTTTTGTGTGTGGGTGTGTGTGTGTGTATGAGAGAGAGAGAGAGAGAGAGTGTCTGTTCTCTCTCCTCTACAGCCACTACAAATCCCTCAAAAAAAAGAAAGAAAAGAAAAAAAAACACAAACCCAGATTTCCAGCCATGCCAGGCGGCCATTTTTATCAGTCTTTTTGACTTGACATCCCCCTCTACCCCTAAATCTCCTTTTCCAAAACAGTCTGGGCAATAAGCGTAAACGTTTTGTCTATTCACTGGCACGCACCGGCTCCAATTACAACCCCTCCTGAGCGGAGGAGAAGAGGGCCTGTTCCTTTCACAGATGCCAGGGCTGCTGCGCTCTGATAGGGAGTGGGGGGTAGTTGGTGGAAGAGGGGGGTGCTGGGTAGTGGGTTTAGGGGAGAGGGGAGGGATGACGGGGCACAGGCCCCCTCTCTCTCTCTCTCTCTTTTGCTCTCTCTCTTTCTCTCTCCACTTAACCTCATTTCCTCAGCGAGCTTTAGACTCTCTGTGAAGAGCAGCAGTCCTCCTTTGACTGGCCTCCAGCTGACAGGCAGCTCAGAGATAGATGAGAAAGAGAGAGAAAGAGATAGAGAGAGGGGAACAGAGAAATGGGGAAGAGAAAGATTGGAGAGAGAACGAGAGAGAAGAGGGAGAAATGGGAGTAGGACAGTCAGGGTAAGATGTGAAGTCATGACAAGAGAGAAGGGGAAAGATCCAGAAACAGAGGTGAAGAGGGAAAAAGAGAGTGATATCAAGAGAACAAGAAGGGAAGAGAAAGAATGCAAAAAAAAAACTAAGAATGGAAGCGAGAGAGAGAGAGAGAGAGAGACAGACAGACAGACAGACAGACAGAGGACATGAGAAAACAACAGAAGCGCTGACTGACTGTACGACAGGCTCTTTGTGAAGCCAGCACTTGCAGACCTCAAGTCAGCTATAATGGATTTCAATTAGGCATGGGCTAAGAGTAGCAGCTAATCTGCCCGTACCCAGGCCCCACAGTCATGCAATATTCATGTACACAAATGAATAGAAAAGAGCCGATTAGACAACCCAGTTATAGGGTGGGGTTGATTGGCGCCATTCGGCACAACCTTTACGTGCGGAAAGGGATCGTGGGAGAGCGGAGGGCGATAAGGCAAACAGCGGAGAAGGCCAGGGGAAGTGATACTGAAACAGCGTGAAAGAGCGCAAGAGGAGAGACATGAGGAGAGACTTGCAGTTGAGGGTTCCTTGATTTAAGAGCTTTCCTCATCCACCACATGCACACACGGACAGACATACAGACAGACACACACACAGCACATGCACACATGCACACACAGACACACACACACACACACACACACACAAATACACACAAATACACACACACACACACACACAAATACACACAAACCACACGCTGT
This sequence comes from Alosa sapidissima, assembly GCF_018492685.1. Lineage (NCBI taxonomy): Eukaryota > Metazoa > Chordata > Actinopteri > Clupeiformes > Clupeidae > Alosa > Alosa sapidissima. Next base: position 7,269,204 of record NC_055974.1, read on the forward strand.
GCCTTCAAACTATACCCTCCAGGAAGCTATCACCTGTCCAAAAAAACGCACCAATTTGCCACAAATGTGTCACCGGGATCTTAACGTATTCTGTTTGCGGAGAGAAAAGACTTGAAAGGAGGCCTGACGGCTCGTCGCTAATGGGAGAGGATTTCCTCTTTTCTTTTTCCGGGGGGCTACGGGAGTGAGTAGGCGAGGGAACGGAGGTGTACGGAACAGGACAGAGACGTGACAGTAATTGGCTGCTGCGTCGCTGGGGGAACGGCACTTTCAAACGATTGACAATGTCGCTGGGGTTGCGTGGGCATAGAAGATGAGCGCATCTTATCAATACCACCTGCTGATCGCCCAGCAACAGCCCAACACACTGTTGCAGAGACAGCGAGAGAGAGACAGAGGAAGAGAGAGAGAATAAGGGGTTGGAAGGGGGGAGAAGAGGAGAGAAAAAAGGAGAGACCCAGCCTCAACAATAGTCTTCTGTATTTGCTGTGAGTAAGCTACACGGCTCTAAATTAGGTTAGGAATTCTGGACTAATCCCCCCCTTTAATGAAAAGGAGTTTAAGGACTTCAAACAAGGGATTAATGTGTCACTGGACAAACCGAGTTAGCACTGAGACGCTCCTTATGGGGAATTAGCGTTAGCTTTGCACGTCAGCCACCCTAGCCCCCCACCCCCAACTCCATCCCATTTCCATCCCCTTTCCCAATTGCCCCCCCCCCCCCCCGTCCTCAGAGCTGGGTTCCTTTTGGAAAAAATATTCCCTGACCTTTTTGAGGAGGTCCCCGAATAAATTTCATGCTCTGCGGATATCTAATTTTATGCTTTTATGGATTTACACATTCCAAACATAATGGAAAAGTGCTGGTGCTCCTCTCGTTCAGAAACAATTAGGCGTGGCCTGCTATCAAAAAAAAAAAAAAAAAACTGACTCTGGTTTGCTGCACGCTACCCTGTTGAGCTTCATTATCAGTACAGGGGAGGCTCTGCCATACCCACTCCCCAGCCTCCTGCTTTGAAGTGCTAATAGTGAACCAAGAGGACACCGGTATTGCACCCAAAGTCTCAGACTCTCAAACTCACTTTTTTTTTGGTCTCACTGAGCCATGGCGGTGTGTATGTATGTGTGAGTGATCTTAATGAATTCAGTTATCTCTGGAAATGTGCTGTGCTGGCAGATTTTTTTTTTGCCGGCTCCTTCTGCTTTTTTTTGCCAGGTTCCCTTCTTCTCTCCTCAGACACGAGCCTCTGAACTTTGGAGGGGAGGATTTGGGAGAAATGGACCGTGTTTCTCTGAGAGGATTGTGGCCCCCCCCGCATGGAGAGGGAGATTAGGAAGAGGGGATAAGAGGCAGAGTGGGAGGTAGAGAAGGACAGAAGAAAGAAACAGAGGATAGCGAGGGAGCAAGTGATAGAGAGAGAGAAAGAGAGGGGTGGGACAGCAATACTGTACAAATGTGCATATGATTCCTGAAGTGCTTCAATAGCATATTTTATCCCTGCCTCCAACTCTTTCCTAATGATACATCAGCCCCTGGGTGTCTCTTGATCCCTTCATGGCATAAAACGACTAGAACTGGGAGATATTCAGAAAAGCGAGGGGGAAGAACGGAACATGTTGCTAACAAAGAAAGAACAGTTCCTTTAGAAGGCAAAGAGGTACAGCCATGCATGAGATTGTGAAGGACGCCTCAACAGCTCAGCAATCAATTAAGCCAAGAGGCAAAAACAAGACTCCACTTTGTGAAAAACTAGAACGGAAGTAGGCTGGGAAAAAGTCGACTAGCACACCAAAACGACACCACGTTCAAAAAGCAGCGTTTCTCTACCAGTCGATTATCTCTTCCTTAGACGTGCTCAGATGAGTGCTTAGGTACGTCACAAGGCACTATCTACAGATGTGTCTCCAAGTGTGCCCACTTGACTGAGGGGGGGCCCAGGGCTTGAGAGACCGTCGGCGAGAGCCCAATCTGGAGGGAAGTCGTTTGGATCACTCTCCGCACCGACTCCCAGCTGTTTGTTCCTTGATGAGCGTGCTGAAGGGCCACACATGCCCCCCTCGGGGTGGGGAGAGAGGGAGCAGATCCACTCTCATTTGATAAGAAAGCCGGCAAAGTGACAGCTGAAATGAGATGACAGCCGTGGATGAAAAGAAAAGAAAAGTGTGGGGGGGGGGGAAGAAAGAGAGAGAGAGAGGGGGATTAAAGAATCAAGGCTTAATTAACTCAAACGATATTCTAATCAGGTTTGGCAACTCCCCACCCTTCATCCTCCTCATCTCCAAAATACTTGTCCGGATCTTCTCTCCCTCCCCCCCCTCTTTCCTGGCCTCCACTAACCCACCCTCTCTCTCTTCTCTCTCTCTCTCTCTCTCTTCTCTATCTCTCTTTCTCTCTTTCCCTGTGTCTGTCTCAAATCTCCCCGGACCTCCCATCATTTCCACATGTGTGGAGCTCAGCACGCGCAAAAAAAAAACGAGATCGTTCAGTGCTAATTTTCCCAAACAGGAAAGCACTTAAGCCTGATTGAGACGCGCGAGCGGGCGCATCGTCGCAGACTAATGAGCTGAGCGATAGCAATGGCCCTGTCCCCTCGGAGAGAGACAGAGAGAGAGAGAGAGAGAGAGAGAGAGAGAGAGAGAGCGAGCAAGAGAGAGAAAAAAACACCCTCTGTCCCTCCTTTTGTGTTCCGTTTATTTCCACACTCCGGAAAGACAAGAGTTTGCAGGGCATTTGCGGGGAAGAAGCAGCAGCTTCCGACAAGGGAGGAAATAAGGATGAGAATTTAATGAGGGTGTTAACTCCTGGCAGGCCTTTCAAAGACGACTCAAAGAGAAGCACGCATAGCGATGCTTATGTTTAACGGTTAACCGATAAACAACTAAATGTTTGGTCAATACAATCCCTTAAAAAGGTTCATTTAAAATGATGAATAATTGCAAGGCCCACTGGAAGACACACCTGTCCTGACATGGCGTCATTGCCAAGCATTGCCCAGACAATGGGGCAACATCCTTGATTTCCGGTTCTTTGGTTGATGGGTTAATAACTAATCTCTGCCTAATGATGGTCCTTTATAGGTTAAAAGGATTAGCAAAAATTTGCATCCTTAATGTGCCTCTTTAATCAACTATATTCATGATCACAGGGCCAGCTGTTTAGGCAACTTAGGCTCCACAGCTAAATGGATTGAGCCAGTCAAGTAATAAAGAGCTTTTTAGCCTAAGCCTACGCTTATAACAACCTTTCTCTCAATGTGTCAGTTCAGCCATATTTCCCTCCCATACATTCCCCCCTATATCCGACAACAGAGAGGGCTGGTTCTTGGGCTGAGAGAAGAATTTGATATAAAGAGCATGTATTTCATTAGAGTGCTATGGACCACGACTGAGCCAGCTCATTGCATTTCTCACAGATGTTGCCTAATCTATTTCAAATGTCAAGCTATTTTCTCCATCTGGGTGCTGTGTTTGCTTTAAATCCAGGGACGGTGAGTCCAATGTAATCCTGTTTGAATGAAAAGGTAGTGCCAGGCATGAGGAGCAGAGGAAGACTGCAAGAGAGAGAGAGAGAGAGAGAGAGAGAGTGAGAGAGAGAGAGAGAGAGAGTGAGAGAGAGCAAAAGCAGGGGAGTGAAAGCGTAAATCTCGCTCTTGAAAATACAAACATCAGGCTGTCTCCTGTTACTTTCCTCCAACGCTCCTCGCAACCTTGAGTGGAAATAGCTTGACGCTAAACCTTCAGAAAGCTAGCTATCGCTCTTACCATCACAACAATGCACACACTCAAGCCAGGAGGGAGAGCAAACAATGACAGAGATTGTGTGTTTGTGAATAAAACATGGCCACGGCCTTGCACACTCAGAGCCCTTCTTCCCCAGCTCTACCTGGGAAATGAGTGAAATCTGGAGGAGAGGGAGTGGAGAGGGAGTTATCACATCAAACGCACCCCCCCCCTCCCTCCCCCCAATCCTCCCCACACACACACGATCCACGCTCACAGGCTTAAAGCTTAGGGCGCTGTGCACCCAAGGCAAGCCCTACTGGCTATGCTCAGCCTTGTTGGTACACATGACTAAAAAGCCTATTCAGCCAGGCGTGTTCTGTGCAAGGCTTATTTTCTACATTTTTCTCGACTATTAAAGACTTGAGGAGGCCTATGTCTCTTGATAGCAGTTTGAGCCTGAATATTTCACCGCACTACCTCTTTCTTTGTTAGGGAAAGGATTGCTTCGGAGGCTTGATTGCATTCCATGGAAATGGTTGGAAATGGGATGGAGTACTATTGAAAGGGTTGTTGCTGTTTTTTTTGTGAATAGTCTATGCATAATGTATGCACACAACATAGCCTAATCACTAGCGGCATAACACTACCTAAAAAGCTCTCATTGTAGAAAAAGACAAGTCTATACTGTAGGCTTAACTATCTCACACATACTCACACACACACACACACACACACACACACAGGTATGATCACATAAACACACACATTGTGAACACCAAAACATGTCTCTCTCTCTCTCACACACACACACACACACACACACACACAAGTATGAGCTGTTAAGGGATTCTGGGAGAGATTTTGGCCAAGGAAATGGAATGTGGAAAACTGGCAATCGAACTGCTGAACCTCCCCTTCATGCTTTCTCTCTCTTTCTCTCTCTCTCTCTGTCTCTCTCTCTCTCTGTCTTTCTCTCTCTGTCTTTCTCTCTCTCTCTCTCTTTTCAGTTTCTTTCCCTGTGGTTTCCAAAAAGAAACAGAAGTGACTGTTTAACTCTGACAAAGCTGGCCAAATGTTTCCCTTCGTGCAAAGAACAGCCGGACCGAACTCAACCTGTATGAGTCAACGAAGTTAGTCGACCGAGAGAGAGAGAGAGACAGACAGAGACAGAGTTACATGAGCTCAGGACTCACAAGAAGTTAAAGCTCCACACCACCACTCTTCCACAGGTCTCTTTCCGAAACCCTTTTTTCGACTTTTGATGCTAAGTGCTAATCTAATTGAGACCCTGCCTGCTCCCTGAGCTAAACACATATCCTGCATTTCAGAAACCAATCAATCAGTCATTAGCGCATGCCGTCTGAGGAACCCCTGGCCTTTTCATTTCTAATGACGTGGAGCAGTGGAGCCGAGAGTTAATGCAGTTACTACTCCCATTAAAAAACACGCCATTCAACGCATGCCAAAAGCCCTCCCGCCCTCAAGTAGCATTAGTGAACTCCCATTTAAAACCTGCTCAGCCTCAGCTGAAAACCGCTTTGCAAATATTTACAACAAAGCCAGAATGAGTTTGTGTGTGTGTGTGTGTGTGTGTGTGTGTGACAGAGTGTGTGTAGTAGATAAAGCGTTCGCAGGAGTGAGTATAAAACAACTTCTCAAATGTTAATTGTGTGGATAATTTCACACCTGAAGCGTTACAACAACTGTCGCATGCCAAGCTGCAGTCTTTTGTTTCTCAGTGTAATTATGTCTCTCTATTTTCTCACTGAGCAGCTACAGGATAGAGAGAGATAGAGAGAGAGAGAGAGAGAGAATGAGAGAGAGTGAGAGAGGAGGGGAAAAGAGGAGTCTAGTGATTTTTACTTCAGACACAGAAAAAGGCATTGTTCATCATGCCTCAGTGCATTCAGCCATTTTGGTCTGCTCTTCTTTAAACCCTGACAGCTGCTTACAGCGAACTCGCTTCAAGGTGGCCCAGTGATATTTCAAAGAAAATATGCTTTTTAACTCCACTTAACACCTAAACATGACGTGTTAACTCAGGATGATTGTTCAGAGACAGCCTGCAAATGAATAGCTCATTGAATTATTAACCTGCGCGTGATTCGGTAACTTCAAAGACCCATTTGTAATCCTGGTCTCAACATGGTAATGACTGCAAATATTAAAGCATAAATTCATTAACATGCTAAAGGGGGGGTTTTATTAGGTCAAAAAAACGTATGGGTTTATATGCAATTGCATGTCTTGAGTGAATAAGGGAATATCTGTGTGTGTAAGTGAGTGTGTACTGTGTGTGTGTGTGTGTGTGTGTGTGTGTGTGTGTGTGTGTGTGTGTTTGTGTGTGTGCGTGTGTGTTTGTGTGTGTGTCAGAACAGAATAGCAGACGGCCAGTGCGGTGCGGTGTGGTGTGGTGGATGCCTTTGGTGGGGGCTGCTATATTTAGAGCCCTAGGCTTAGGCCAGCCGCATACAATTTCACAGCTGTAATTGAAGCCCTCTCCCGGCAGGGGAACAATATTTGCTATGACGTGACCCTTGACCCCGGGCTGGTTGGATAGAGATCTAATGAGAGAGGGGAGGATGGAGGGAACAAAGGGAGGGCGTAAAATGAGAAAGGGAAGAGGGGGGGAAGATAACGGACACAGACAGACGAATAAAGGGAGAGTGGTAAACGTGATACATATGCATGCCATTGGTTTAAAAATTAATTTCCCCAGTGCACAAACTATAGAGATATATATTGTAAATATTCACCATAACCAACACGTACGCAGTCATTTGGGCACGCAACACACACACACACACACACACACACACACACACACGCACTTACTCAGACTCACACACACACACACACACAAGCACATGCCTCACATACCTGTCTCACGTTTCCTTCCTATTATATTTCATGGCTCCTCTGAGACGAGATGGTGAAGAAATTACTGCCAGAGTGAGAGGGGAGAGGGTGGCAATGCAGCATGTGTGTGTGTGTGTGCGTGCGTGCGTGTGTGTGTTTATGCGTGTGTGTGTGTTTGTGTGTGTGTGTGTGTGTGTGTGTGTGTGTGTGTGTGTGTGTGTGTATGTGTGTGTTGTGTGTACGTGTGCGTGTGCGTGTGCATGTGCGTGTGAGTTAGTGTGAAATTGTGTGTGTGTGTGTGTGTGTGTGTGTGTGTGTGTGTGTATGTGCATGTGTGTAAGAGAGACCCAGATTTGATCCTTTATATTTTGACATGATTAATTTCCCGCACTCCTCGACTTCTCCAAAGGCATGCTTTCCCTCAGGACATGGACTGCACATAAACAATCCTTGGCAGCCCCTTTTTCTCGAAGGTCTGCAGCGGTTCCTCTGTGGCAGTGGAACCGTAAACCTAGAGCGTCCACGGCCTAACTCCACTATACCATGGGTGAAATGGAGAGGCGAGAGAACCGCTAAAACAGTAAATCGATATCTGTTTTCTTGCCTACTGAAACCTGCTGAAAATCTCCCTGAAAAAAAAAAAACAGTGTAGCTGAAACATGGCGATTCAGAGAGAGAGAGAGAGAGAGAGAGAGAGAGAGAGAGAGAGAGAGAGAGAGAAGGTTCTAGTTAAATGAGACAAGCGGCTGTTTTTCACTGGTGGAGAAAATGTTTACTTGAGCTGTGTATTCACAGATAACAGACAGCTATCTCCAATTTGACGGACACGTGGGTGGACGTGGAGACAGGGCAGGACGTGTTCATTAGTCCATCACTGCGTGTCCATTTCAGACGGTAATAAGATCAGGGGACTCTGTACATCTTTTCTCTCCGTTTTCTCCCCTCTCTGACACACACACATCTCTCCATTCTATCTGTCTTTTCTCCCTCTCACCAAAATAACTATGGCCTATATACTCCATTGATATAAAAGAAGTGGTTCACCTGTGTGTGTGTGTGTGTGTGTGTGTGTGTGTGTGATACTGTGGGCAGTAAAAGGCATCCAGAAGGACAAAGGGAAAATTTACGGAGCCCAATCCTCAGGGGTATCCCTCACGACTCGGCACTGCGGGCTAAATTTGGACCTGCTCATCGTGACTATCACATATGCTGCTGAACACACACACACACACACACACACACACATGCACACACACACAGTAGGACGGAGATGGCCCGGACAAGGACAGAGTAAAGAGTGAGGAGAGGAGAGGAGAGGAGAGAAGAGAAGAGGTGTTAAATGATGCACACTGAAGGCTTAAACTGCACAAGACCTGAGACCCATTGAGAAGGGCAGTGGAAAAAAGAGCACAGGAGAGAGGAGGGGGGGAGGAGACAGAGAGAGTGATAGAGAGAGAGAGAGAGAGAGAGGGGTAGAGGGAGGGTTCTCCAAGCTTCACTGCTCCACTGATCTGCATGGTTGATCTCACACTGCACTCAATCTAGCCTTCCCAGGTCTCTATCACTCACTCTTTCTTTTCAGCCCATCTACCACCACCATCCCTCTCTCATCTCTCTCTCGCTCTCTCTCTCTCTCTCTCTCTCTCTCTCCCTCCCACACCTGAAAAGAACAGATGAGAAGTGCGGCCCAACAAGGCAGGCCCCAGGGCTCTGATTTTACACTTTACCGCACGGCTGCTGTGGAACACTGGGATATTGTAGAGGCGGTGACTAGCACAGACACCTGACATTTGGCCTCGGTGAGCAGAAGGAGTGAGTTTCTTCCTCAACAGCCACCACACCCCCACACCCCCCACCCTTCACACCCCTCCTCTCCACCCTCTCCACTCTCAGAGCCAGGCCTGTCAGTCCCCATGAGGAAGCATTATCCTCCAACTCCATCAATTATGTGGACTGTGATTGATTGCACAGATGGGCAAAACCCTTGTTTTACCGATTCCTATTGATGTTTATTTGAGAGAGAGAGAGAGAGAGAGAGAGAATAGGCAAAGCAAGAAAGCAGAAATGTGGAGAGAGAGACAGAGAGAGGAGGAGGGAGGAGTGTGGATGAGAGAATGAGAGGTAGAAAGAGAAAGAGACAGGTGGAGAGAAGCACCAGAGTCCCTCCTGTCCTCTGGCAATGACCACAGGTTGTCTTATTGGAAAAAAAAGAATAAAAAGACACCGACCACCACCACCGACCACCACCACCACTCATCCAAGAGCTGGCACGCAGCAGAGAGCCCTGGGCTGGCACGCGTGTGGGCAGCTCGCCCATCCCTGGCTAACGGCTAAAACCAAAACCAACCCCCACCCCCCCACCCCCGCAGTCCCTCCCCCCTCCGCCTCCCCTCGGAGTCCCTCTCCACCCGCTAAGCTCCCCCAGACACCCTCCTTGGCAAATGGAGTCCTCTAGGAGCTTACCGATCCCATCTGCGACAAAAGACCAGATCAAATTAGTGGGATTTGGCGGTGTCTGTGTCTGTGTGTGTGTATGTGTGTGTGTGTGGTGTGTCTGCATGTGCTTTAGAGGGGGTGGTTGGTTGGAGGGAGGTGGTGGAAGGAGTGTGTGTGTGTGTGTGTGTGGGAGGGCGGGGTGTAAAACACACTTAGTTGGCTGTGTGGTCTTCAGAGACACCTGTGCTGCCTGCAGCAATCACATCGTCAACACAGTGCCACAATGCAAACCACACGCGCGCTATTTCCCAGTGCAAGACGATATGTCACCAGCCATGTCGCATTTAGTTCATCTTTTTTTTTTTGTCAACGGATCCAATTTCTTACAAATCCACTGAGAGGGCAGGGATGCAGAGAGAGAGAGAGAGAGTGTGTGTGTGTTTCGGTGTGTGTGTGTGTGTGTGTGTGTGTGTGTGTGTGTGTGTGTGTGTGTGTGTGAGGGCGTCGTCGCCTGCTGTGCAAATTAAACGAAATGCTGAGCGCAACACAAAGAAACATCTGAATATCTGATTGGTCGGGGGGGGGCGTCTCATTGTCCTACATCTGTTGGCAGATGCTGCTGCTGCTGGTCCTTCAGAGGAAGAGAGGGTGGTGCTGATGGTGTCCGAGAGGTCTGGAGAGGCCGCCTCCATCCACAGATATGCCCTGTGGACCTGAGCCCCTTCAACCTCCATCCTCCACCCTGGCAGATGAGTCTTCCAGCTCAGCGCTCTGGCAGGGGGCCGGGGGGTAGGTGGGGGGTACGGCTGAGTCAGCACATCAATCTCCCTCTCTCTCACACACACACACACAAACACACACACACACACACAGTCTCTATCTCAGAGAGATACAATGGAGGGGTGGACCTCCAGCTGCGGAGTCCTCATCCCGATCCATACCAACCCCCGCAACCTCCATCACCCCAATCAGCTCCAATGAGAATCCGGTTACAGCTAACACCACGGTGCACTGAGAGTGGCTGTGTGTGTGTGGGTGTGTAGGCTGCAGTCTCTTGTGGCCCGAGGCAACTTGTACTCTCCCTCAGGGCATTGGGACATTTACACACACATGTACACACACACACACACACACACACACACACACACACACACACACACACACACAAATCTGCAGAAAGAACATTGCACTGACACAATACATACATGTGGGGCACACACAGATACACACAAATCAACCCACATAAGCAACACACCCACATACACACACACACACACACACACATAACAGGTCAGCCTCTTGAGGGGAGAGGAGTGGCCCCTGGTCCCTTTAGGGTGTCGGTGTGATGAGAATTAATGGTCCCGCCCCTGCTGCAGTTTGATAGAGTACTGCTCTCCCTGGAGACCAGCTGGAGTCTGTCCACTGACCATGCTTAGCTGCAAGGACCATTGGGTCACAATGGACCTCTTCACTCACACACACACTCTCTCTCTCTCTCTCTCACCTACACACACGAATACACACTTCACAGCCGAGTGCATTTGCACACACACTCCTTTTCTCGTTCAATACCTCAATGCATCCCCACATGCAGGCATTCATTCACTCACACACACACACATACACACACACACACACACACACACACACACACACACACACACACACACACACACACACACTTCATCTCTGTCCGCAGTCTCGAGGGAAAGGGGGGAGGTGAAGCCAGTGGAGGAGTGAACACATAAATCCATCCACCTCCCTCACACACACACACGCACACACACACACACACACACACACACACAAACACACACACACACGCACACACTCACAAGGCTACCCAACATTCAGCAGGGCCATAAATACACTGCGGCACAGGGAACAGCAGGTGCCATCATACACACTAGCACACGCGCACACACACACTCCACAAATGTACATACGCAGTGTCATTAATTATGTCAGCATCCATTGCTGTTGCCCCTTCGCTACGGATAAATCAAGACGACACGTGAGAGGCTCTCCGTCCACTGCACTACCAGGAGGAGGGCTTACACTGTACGCACAAGCATTTCTCCTCCATTCTCAACCTTCTAACCCAACGAAACCACATGGTATGGGAGTCAATAAATCACTCAATTACATCTATCTAATAATGTATCTATCTCGATATCTGTCTCTATCTATCTCATGACCAGTTCTTTCTGGTCCTCTTTCGAAATGCCTCACTCATGATTTGTGGGGTGTTTTTTTTTAACATAGCAGCTTGCGGATTTGTTTCTCTCAAAGTTGTTTGTTGTGTTGTTGTGCTTTTGCTCCCACATTTAATGACCACACGGAAAATAATCCTCCGGGATCGATACTCTCCCACCCTCCTGCGTCGAAAGGTCTTGGCGCTCGCTGAGGGGTCTACACACAGTGCTGTAGCATTGCAGCCAATTCCCCTCTAGTTCCCACACTCCACCTCGTCGTTCCCTCATTCTCAACCCTTTCCTAATCCGAGTGGAAAGCTTCGGCCATAGTCTCCCTGTACCGGCAGAGGTGGAGGCGGAAACGGAACGTCCCCAAAGATTGATGGACTGTCAGAGGGTGGAGAGCCAGAGTGGAGGCCAACCCTCCTCCTCCATCTCCTCCTCAACAGGTACCTCATAAATAAGCCCCAATCAAAGCAGCCCAGAGGGCTGGAGGAAGATGGCTGGAGAGGTGGAAGGTCTGAAATGACGGAAACCTGAGGCTGGCGCTGATACAAGGGCCCTTGCGAGAGGTCCTGCTCGACGCACCTCCACCCTGAGCAACAGCAGCTCCTGTGGGGAAGCACGGCACCGGGCCAACAAGCAAGAGGCCGTGTTGGTCAGGGGGAAGGGGGGGGGGGGGGGGGATTCAGTCAAGACGGAGAAAGATGTACGGCCAGCACCGGGGCTTTACGTAAAGAACATCTGGCGGGACAACAGACAGAAACATCTAAATTACCCCGACCATAAACCTGGCCATGAACTGTGCGCGGAGAGGGAGTAGCGGAGCTTTGTAGAGTGCAGGCAGGGGAGGGCCGGGAGGAAGGGCAGGACAGGTACATGTGTAGTTCAAAAGCCTGCATGTGTTTCTTCTTTGCCTTTTCCTCTTTTTGAAGCGGCGAGAGGTGAGACTGTGGGAGTTTTTGTCTCCCTGTGTCCCCTTCATCTCAACCCACAGGAGAATAATAATACACAATGCACATCAGTGGGAGCCTGTATAAAGGGAATTCTTAATGTAGTCGCATAAATATGAATACACAATGCACACTTAAAGCTGCCCGTGAAAGCACACAATCTTGGCTCTACAATCTGATGATACAGCTGGGTTCTATATTTAGCAACAACCGTTTCAACTCAGCCCTACTGCATTAACCACCAAGGAAACTTTCAAAGGGATGGCCAATTACTTTGCACGTCCACCGCAAGCTGAAGGGCTAGAGTGGACTCAGTGGCCAAGTCTGGCCAAGCTGCTGATACATGCTGATATTACTGGCCCCATCTTTAATGCAATAGTCCAAAAGAGCTAGCAACGAGCTTCAGAGAAGAAACGTAAGACCAAATATTCTCGGCGTTTCTAGTGAAAGGCATCTCTGCCATGCCTATTAGTAAGACTGATGGTCGGGAACGTATCATTGTGCACCATAAGCATAAGGATGATGCGTTTTGAGAATTGTTTTGCCAGGTCTGAGCGCCCTCTCTGTACACATGATATGATGAGACACAAGAACTGCAGCATGCAAAGTGGCAACATAAAAGCTGTTTACTGTCGGCTCAGGTATTGCATTTGGATGAGCTCTGAGGCATTAGGATGCTTTGCCAGTGAGCACACAAAATGGTGGGGAATAAACACCAGGCATCAGCAGGATTGTCAGCGAAGCCTCCGGAAGCATCATCTCCATCTCGGGGGAGAGGCGAGGCAATCCTTTAGCAATATGGAGTTTTAAACTGTTGCTGTGATTGTCTTACAGTTTAGCCAGAGGGCTCCATCCCATTGGCTTCCAATGTGCCTGAGGGAGAAGTCAGAGGCCCATCCCTCAAATGAAGACACATCTGTGAGGGATCCCCACTCTACAATGCGGCAAATGTTGACAAATATGTGCCCCATGGGAAATGTGCATCATCAATGTGTGTGTGTGTGTGTGTGTGTGTGTGTGTGTGTGTGTGTGTGTGTGTGTGTGTGTGTGTGTGTGTGTGTGTGTGTGTGTGTGTGCTGACAATTGAGGGCCCATATGTTTTTGTCTGCTGGATGTAAGTAGTCTGGTCTACCCTATAGGTGAGAGGGGTTCAATCCTGCAGATTGCCATCTCCTGAGCTTTTCACCTTCTACACACCCATGGCTTCCACCACCACACGTACGCCTCGCTAACGGCTTCCATCACCCACACTTCTGATGCCTTCGGGGCTGGACCTGTGTCCGATATGGATCTAATCAATATGCAGCCTCTCATCCGCTCCCACTGTGACCCATGAGAGATGTTTGTCTCTGTCTCTCAATCAGGCATTAGCTGGGAATGTGATTAATCATTAATCAGTTTAGGTGTCAGACAGTTAAGACTGTAGCAAGGCCTCTCAACCAGTGTAATCCCAGTAAGTCTACACAAACATGGTAGACTTTTGACTGCAAACGTCTTGGGGTGTGGAACCCAAAGGTAGTAGGCATGGAGAGACGAAAGAAAGAAAGACAGAAAGAAAGAAAGAAAGAAAGGAAACAATGACAGACAGTGTATGAGAAATAAAGACTAACGCTATGACAGCATCTCTGTTTCCATTACTTAGCTTTTCAGCTAGGCCTATATGCAAGCCAGTAAAGACAGACACTATTTGCTTTGTGGTCACTGGCTGCAACAACCAATAGACTATCTTTGCCTCCAACTTACGGATATGACTCTTAATAGCCTACATGATGGCATTATGAACACTGTAATAAATGAGGACAACCCGTTAATGGAATTAATACAAAATCTAATCTTTGAATCATCCTTCACAGAAGAAACAAACACCTGCTGAAGCTTAGCTGCAAATACGATTTATGCACGCTTTGAAACCGGTATTTGTGCATCTCAGTTGTAATGGCATTAGTCAGTGCTTTTGATATCCGCATGCCTCGTGTTCTTGTGAGGGCATTTTTTTTCTTTTTCTTGCCTTCTTACTAATTCTCCGGGATTGAAATAGGACTCCAACGGTGACTAACTGCATTAATTCTCAGCGGGAGTCTACCGGACAAATCTGGCAAAGCTGTCGCGCAGCTGCGGAAAGGACAGGCTTTTGCGCCGGCCTGTATACACAGCTAATAACACCATAGTAATAAAAGGCTCTTTTCAACCACATAAAATGAAAACAGGCAACTGACGTGATTAGATTCCGGTTGTATTGCCCTGGACAGCAGCCTAGTGGGGGTGAATAGGGACTCGACACAGCACAGCGGACCTCAGCGTTTCTAAAACGCTGGCACGCAACACCACAATTCCTCCAGACTCTCCGCCAGGAGATGGAGGCTCGTTTAGCTGATCTGCAAAATATGGACCCCTAGTGGGAGAGTACGTACTAACAGAAGTGTGGCCTTATCAATTACTACTGTAGCCTAATTTCATACCCTATCGATGTTCCATCTAGCCTACATAGCTTAGTTGGAAGATATTCGCTCAGCAAAAAGTATCAAACAGACGATAAGAAACAGCAGACACAGTCCTTTCGCCACATTCCATGATTCATATTAAAGTACGCTATATGAAGATAGTCTACTCTTAACACTAAAGAAAAAGTGGGCCAAGACTACTATTGTAAACGTGTCGGCGACCAGACAAGCAAAGCAACTCAGTCCAGCGTTGCCTTTTCCACCCCTTGTGTCGAACACTGTATGTGTCATTAAGTCTATGGCACGCTTGGCTGACCCGCGCCACTGCTGATCGGAGGCCGAAGCCGTGGGGACACCAAAGCGTAAAAAAAATGTCATGCTTCTTTTTCCATTCCCATTCATCAACCAGGTTCACTGCAACAATAAGTTCTGGTTGCCATCTGAGTGATACCGCACAATTTGATCGGGTTGTACATCAATAGACAGGCTATACGTGATTGGGTGATCAATAGTGACTTTACACGTAGATTATTAATTTCTATATTAGCCTGTCTGACATGAGATTAACAAAATGGCCTTAGTTATTAAGTAAGGAGTGCCTGTCGCGATGCGCTACTGGCAACTACTGCGCCCGCTCTCAAGTGTACATGAACCCCATTAGAATCGGACCCACCAGCGTAACAACCTTGAGCACTAGGACCAGAGAAAAAAGTCACACAATTTGTTATATTTGATGCCATAAAACTGGGGAAACATCCCCGACGAAATGGAAAGGAGTAATTTAGAAATATTTTGATGACTCCCTTTTAAACCAATGCAGTGGCCGCGACGGGAGAAAAACTGAATGGAAACTTTGGCATGATACCATCTTGGTTCCCACAAAATGAAGTTGCAGTGCGCTGTTATCAATTATACTCCGCCTGGACGCTTAGTAATGTCATCTAAATTGCGCCTGGCTGGAGTTCGTCATACCAAAGATGTTTTCTATCGCATCTAATCCATTACATTAGCCTACTTTGTAAAGAAGATATAAATTCATCACACATTCTGCAATGTACAGTTTCAAAATGCCGGCGGTCACCTTGCATTCACGCAATGAGCCTTACGGCAAAAAATCACAAGCTTCGTTGAATAGATATAACAGTCAAACTCACCTTCTTCCGGGGCTGCCATTTCATCATATTTGTAAACCAAAATTTGAAAGCATTAAGACAGTACGTGCCAGGAAAAGTGATTTTCGAGGATAGGGCAATAGCAAGTCATGCTGCCTCTTGACTTTCCTCAATTTTGCAGCATATTTCCTCCAAGCGTAGACCTATGGGATTGCTTGGAGAGTCGAGTGGACTGAAGATTACTGGGGTGACCCTCGAAGATGGTCCGCAATAGTGTCCAAATATATCCAGAGAGTCTTGGAAGAGATCGCGACACAGCCGAAAAGCAATCAAATGCTGTTTCTAAAAACTTAACCAGTTGAATTAGCTATGCCGAGAGCGCGGATCAAGTCACATCGAAGCTTTCCGTGACAGTTGCTGGCGCCCCTTATCGCCAGGAACAATGTAGCCGAGCGAGACTCTTCGCCAGCACCAATCAGTTCAACTGTAGGGCTGCAAAATGTTCTCTTCCTCGATAACTTTTATTCACTTTGACGTATGTGGTTTTCCAAATTACCATTTGTCCAACAGAAGAATGAAAATGACAGTATATCCAGTGACAACGTGTCTGTAGACTTACTGGACGGACAATGACAGAAGAATCCAAAGGAGAAAGGTTTGAAAATACCCGACAAACAGCCCCGCTCTTCTCTCTGCCGCTGCTGCTGAGTCCTGGAAATAATCAGATAGCAAATTGGTGGAAAAATAGTACTTGCCAAATAAAATTCCCGGGAGAAAGCGCGGCGCTTGGAGTCGAAAGGGGGAAAAGGCGAGTAAAATGAGGCAGAGAGAGAGGATACGAAAAATCTCTGGAATTTCGAAGAGCGAGATGATGTCCTGCAAGAGCAACAGAGCTGGACTACAGAGCTGTAATGACTTCCTTCCCCGCTTTTTCGGGTTCAGGCGTTGCGCATATCTGAAGCTTGACAGCGGAGGGGGGAGCTAGGCTTCATCCATCGAGGTCATAGTGCCGTCGTCTGGAGTTCTCGTTTAGCAGACTCTGAGGCAGGTCACATGCTGAAATCCAGCATGCATTAAATATTAGGATATTTAATAATACCATATATATATATATACATATATATACATGTATAGCCTACATATATATACCTACCTATATATATATATATATATATATAAAGCCCAGGTATTATTGTGCAACTGAACTAAGTTTCATATAGCCTATTTCAGCGCAAGCATGCAAAGCCGTCAGTTATCGTGTTCATCCTATAGTCTGACTGAGAAGTATCCATTAGAGTAATATAATTGATTATGACTGATGGTCATTATGTTATAGGAAATTGAGTAAGGGAATAGTAAGTCAAACAAACACATTCCCTTAAGAAATGTGTGTTACTGGTTAAACCTGGCACTTGCCAGTCTAGTCCTCCAACTTATGCCATTGTGACCAATATGCCAGCCACTATGCTAACCTGTGTCTGAATAGCAAGTATATTGTTTTGTTTGTTATTTCTTAAAACTGATCAGTGTTCAGGTGAGAGAATGGCCTGCCAGTGTCGAACATGCTAAAGAGATTGCTCTGAACTGGGTCACCTGCCAAGACAGATTTTCTGTGATCTCCGATAACCCTGACCCAAACCACCTCACCCCAACATACTGACCTACACTGAGCCGTGCCTGAACACCACGATGACAGAACGCCCATTCTGGGCTCAACTGGACCGAATCAGTACAAGAGCACACAGATCCAGATAAAGGAGAGAACTAAAGGACTAGTTGTCATTAAGACACAATACCTTAAGTCGACAGCACCCCAGCTAAGCCTGCAGAGAGGTAGACAGAGACATTACATCGTGTAAGTGGCGTTGAGTGCCCAGGAGATTAAACAAGCTGCCAGGTGATTACTGCAGAAGTGGAGAAGGAGAGGGGTGTGTGTGTGTGTGTGTGTGTGTGTGTGTTTGGGAGAGGGGGTTGCAGTGCAGGGACAGCCAAAAAAAAGGTGCAACACAGTGCAACGGTGTTTTACAACGCATGTAATGAGTAATGCATTTCCATAATGCTGTGTTCATCTCTCTGCTATGAATTTAATGGAGGTGAATAGAAGCTGTAGTACTATGCTGTTTAGTAGGAGAGGAGGAGTGTGCTGGGCTTTACATAGCACTTTTAAGAGGCGATGGCATTGGCAGCAGGGTAAAAATTTGATGTACTACCTGAGGGAAGATGACAATCACACTATCTGACATTATTTTTTTTATCAGCTGTTATCTTGGTAGGCTGGGGCTAGATACAAGTTAATCCATCCATTCCCACAGTACAGTAGATCTGCAGTGTGTGTGTGTGTGTGTGTGTGTGTGTGTGTGCATGTGTGTTTGGGGGAGTGTGTGTTTTGTGGAGTTATGCATGAATGAATTTGTAAGCGTGTCTCGAGTGTATAACTGACCTTACAAAAAGCATAACAAAAATAAATCGATGAAGCGCTAAGAACAGTAACACTGGTGAGTGGTGCACACTAAAGAGTGTTATGCACAATATTTGAACCACAACAAGAGTGCAAGGGTCCAGCAAAATGACCTAAAGAGGCAATGTCACGTCACGCTGTAGTCCGACAGAAACTCTTCAGCTCACTTTACTCTTTAAAAGTTATGTTGTCAGATAACAGGCGCACATTCCCTGGAACATCTGGGGAAAGAGTTAAACTGGTCAAAGCAGACCTCTGACCCGCAGGCTGGCTGACCTCCTAGGGTCAAAAGGGGTCAGAAGCATCCGACGAGGGTCATCTGAACAACCTATGTCCAACAGGAGATTGGGTGACATATGGCTCTTTGGCCCAAGGACAACAGAGGATATGGAGTCGGTGGGGCCCTTAGAGCTGTGAGCCAGTGACCACGGACAATGGGTGGAGTGCGGGGCTGTCCATCAAGGGGGACAGATGTCACGGCACACACTGGTAGTGTCACTAACGTCCTCCTCCCTCTTGTCATTGTTCATTATTGATTCTTTTCTCTGCTACATTTGTAGCATTTACATGGAAATGTACACAAAATGAGTGTGTGTTTCCGTGTGTGTGTGAGGAAGTGTGTGTGAGTGTGTGTGAGTGTGTGTGTGAGTTCATGTGTGTGTGGTGTGTGTCTGCTTCTGCTTTCCCAATCAGAGCCACACAGGAAATCAGGGCAGCAGAGGCGGCCGTGTGGCTTTCCCTTTTTCCAGTGAAAAGGCTGAAGTAGGTAAATGCAACCACAGCAGGCGTCTTCGCACACACACACACACACACACACACACACACACACACACACACACACACAACCTTTAACATGAACGTACAGACACACACACACACACACACACACACTCACACACATGCATTCTGTACATAGCGACTCCTCCCTTTGCTGCTTGCCAAAAAGCCTTAAGAAACCTTATGTCTGGGCTATATCTCATACATGTCCAAATGAGTTTGTACTTTAAGTGTCCACTTGTTTTTGCATGTGTACATTACTACTGCTGCTACTGCGGTGTGTGTGTGCGTGCGCGTGCGTGTGTGTGTGCATGTGTGTGTGCGTGCGTGCGTGCATGCGTGCGTGCGTGCGTGTGTGCGTGTGAAAAACAACTGCAGCCCAGATGACAGTAACAGAGATGGTTGTCCACCATTAAGAGAGAGGTACAGTCCTCTGCGTCCTGCTCCACTGCTCTGCGTGCCTCCCTCGCTGTCTCCTATCAGGTCCCCTTTTAATGAGATTTAAATGTCAGCCAGGGAGAAAAAGGCGAGAAGTGAGAAAGTGGGGGAAAAACGAGCAATATGGAGTCACACACACACTCACACAAACACATGCACAGAGTGTACACACATACATCAGATGAAAAGCTCAGGCACACACACACAGCCGTAGACATAGACATGAACACACACATTAACACACACATACACACACACACGCGCACACACACAAATCAAGCACATGAGCTGGCGAGACAGGAGGAGAAAAAAAAAAATTAGATTTTAAGACCATAATGGGCTGACAGCTATAAAGGCTACTTAGTATGTTCCAGCCACACCAGTGCTCAGTAAACCCTGGATACCCCACTGACATGGCAGATTATGTTAATTACCGGAGGCATAATTATGGGTGACAATCACTCTTCTCGCCCCTAACGTTTGCGCCGTCGAGTTCGCCCGTGCCACGGCGCTACGTACATCGCCTGGCACACGGAAATCCAATAACGAGTCGAAGCGATTTGTTTGTTGGCTGTGAAGCTTAACACACACACACACACAAAAGAAGTTGATGGGGTGCATATGGATCATGATGGGGGCGTCTCACGAGCCTCTGAACTCCTTCATATGACAAGGAGAGACAACAGACGAGGCTCAGATGATTGGCCCTCTGCTTAGGCTGAATGGAGCGAGGGGTTTGTTCTTATGCTGTCTGATAATGAATGAGGCATCAAACAGTCATTGTGGAAGACAGGAAGATACATGGACATGGTAGCGAATGCTTTGCATATGGTTGTGTGTATGTGTGTTTGTGTGTGTGTGTCAGTGAGAGAAAGAGAAGGAGAGATAGACAGACAGACAGAGGGAGTGAGAGAGAGGAAGAAAGAAAGAGTGTGTGTGTCCTAGTCTTGGTGCTGGTGTTGATTAAGAGTCTGGAGCCCAAGGGGAATAATGAGAGCTTCTAATTAATGAGCCTGCGAATATCACACACACACACACACACACACACACACACACACACACACACACACACAGACACACACACACGCATCATAAAGGAGGGTGAGAGGAAGACAGAGAATATCTGCAGAGAAAGGATATTCTTTCTTTTTTTTATATACAGGCACAGTTGCACCCACACACAATTAGAACAAATTGTTCTGAGCTATTCTGCAACAACCTCATGCCCAACCCCAAACACACGCACACACACATACAGACAAACACACATGCACACACACATACACACACACACACACACATACATACAGACACACACACACACCTCACTTCAAAAGCACTGTGCTTATCTCATCCAATAAAAACAGTGCTCAGCGATGAATCTGTGACCTGATCAAAACGCCTAAGCTATTCCGCAATGACATCACAACAACATCTCTGTCTTCGGAACAACATAAATGCTCCGAATGACGAGGAGACAGGAGAGAGAAACAGAAGAGTGAGAGAGAGGGAGAAAGAGAGAGAGACAGAGAGAGAGAGAGCAGAAGAGAGAGAGAGGGAGAAAGAGAGAGCAGAAGAGAAAGCACTGGAGAGATGATGACCTCATGCTATGACTCAACAAAGGCTCCCGGCCAGTCTCACGTCCCCCATGTGCGAACACTAGTGTTGGCGCTCTGCACACACTCAGACAGTGAGGCCATTTAAAAGGTCTCACTTCAGGAACTCTCTCTCTCTCTCTCTCTCTCTCTCTCTCTGTCTCTCTGAGCCCTCCAGACACACCACAGTGCCCTACCACCCACCACATGTGACATTTAACATTCGATCCGCCAGCCAATAAACAGGTACTGAGCCAAACCGTTGTCAGCCAAAAAACAAAATTATACAAGAGTAAGGAAAGGCGTGGAGCAGTCCGTGCTGCGGAATACTTCTGAGGCGGAGTGAGGTTTCACCGTGTGTGGCCCCACAAGCCCTATTGCTCCATGTTGCTTTGCATACACTTCCCCTGTGTTTTGCTATCTCCTTGTGTTTGTTTATATTTTGTTTTGCATGAGCCTGGCGTTGCTTTCTTTAGTGTAACATAGCAACATCTTTATACACCTCTCAAAACAGATGAGTTAAGCCAGTGGATGACCGCTGAAAGAATGATACATATAGTTTTGTGGTGTGGTGTGATGTTACTGCATTATGGGAACTTTTGTAAAAGTCAAAAGACTTGAGTTAATGATGCAATCTGTGATTCACATCCATTACACTTTTGGCCATGTTTACTAAACTGCTGCTCCTCAGTTTTCTAGCTGTCCGATCTGTGTATAGCTCCAAACTCTGGTGTCCATGCACTGTCCATCCTGGCTCTGCAGGTAGGGGGTTTACTGCAGTGGCCAGTCAACAGCTGAGCCTTAAAGGTGCTCTAAGCGATGTTATGCGGATTCTAAGCTAAAACATTTTTTGTCACATACCGTACAGCAAACATCACCTCACCATCCGCTAGCTGCCTGTGCCCTAAATACACTGTAAAAAAAAAACACCGTCTCTGTGGACAGCCCAGGCTCCAAAAATGGTGGTGATGGTGAGTGTAATGTTTTACATGTGATACTACTCTACCTTCTCCCTGATGGTAAGGGTGTGATGTTTTACATGTGATACTACTCTACCTTCTCCCTGATGGTAAGGGTGTGAATAAATGGTGTGCTGGATGGGAGGGGTCAGAGATGATGTTTTTGACTTTCCTGGAAATTCTGGTGTTTTATGTGAGGCTATGGTAGGCAGACTACAGCCAATGATTTTAGAGGCCCTGCGTACTACCCTCTCAAGCTGTTGTTTGTCCTGGCTGGTGGCACTACCATACCAGACCAGGATGGAGAAGGTGAGCACGCTTTCGATGGTAGCCCGAAAGAAGTGGATCATGCCTGCTTGACTGACCCCAAATGTCCTCAGCTGACGGAGGAAGCGTAATCTCTGATGGGCTTTGGAAATAATGAGACTGGTGTTCAGGTTCCATGACAGGGACTGGTGGAGATAATGAGCCTGGTGTTCAGGTTCCATGACAGGGACTGGTGGCGATAATGAGCCTGGTGTTCAGGTTCCATGATAGGGACTGGCGGATAGTGGTGCCCAAGAAACGGAAAGAGGGGACCCACTCCACTACTTGGCCATTAATGGAGATGGGAAGGTGCTGGCCTGCCTTTTTCCTAAAGTCAGCTATGAGTTCTTTGGTTTTGGTTGTATTGAGGATTACTGTAGGTTATTGTCTACACACCACTGCACCAGCTGTTTGACCTCACTCCGATAGGAAGATTCCTCCCCGTCGTGTATGAGGCCTATAACAGTGGTGTCGTCTGCAAACTTAAGCAGTCTGACAGATGCAGAATTTGATGTACAAGTGTTGGTGTAAAGAGAGAATAACAGAGGTGACAAGACACACCCTTGTGGGGTGCCAGTGTTCAGAACCCTGGGTGGCAACACATTGTTCTGGATTTTAACGCACTGTGTTCTGCAAGACAGGAAGTTAAGTAGCCACTGACAGAGTGAGGGATTAGTTCCCATGGACAGGAGAGAATTGTACAGCTTGACAGGCAGGATGGTGTACTACACCAACAATAACAATAAGTTGTTTATGCCTCACTGATGTGGGCTCTAAGCAAAAGTAGCTGCTTACTCATAACTTGATGTGGGATACTACAACAACAACAACAGATGGGAAACAAATGTACTAGCTTGGACCGAACCCTTTACAATCCCAGCCAATCAACATGGTGTTTCAGGAGCACAGAATGAAGGGTTATTAACAACCTTTTGCCTGAATTGCAGACTACACCTCTAACTGAGATAGCTGTTAGCAGATGGATGCTTTCATGCTCATCTGCATAGGGGAGTGTGGTACTTGTTTTGGAAAGACTCTCAGCACGCTGTGGTCCTCCCAGAAACAACAAAACACTGAAGCCGCTGATAGTCCAAACCCACGTCGCACGAATCATCTTGAAGCACAACAGCTTCCTTTGCCATGTGTGCATTCCCTGTCAATTAAGCACACTTTTTAGTTGTTTGTTGCAGCAGATCTTTGGCAGTCGAGGGTAGTGAGTCTGTGTGTGTGAATGCGTGTGTGTGTGTGTGTGTGTGTGTGTATGCGTGTGTGTGTGTCTGTCTCAGTTTCTTTCATCTTCCCCACTCCCCTGTTTCTGCCCCATGGTGGACCAAGAGCCTCCTGTTTAGCCTCAGAACAGAGCGTCATGTTGATTCAAACACACACACACACACACACACATCTCACACACACAGACTCCTTCTCTCTCTCTCTCTCTCTCTCTTTCTCTCTCTCTCTGTCACAAAACATGCACGCTCATATGCACACACACACACACACACGCACACACACACACACACACACACACACACACACACACACACATCTCCATCTCACACAGACAATCTCTAACACACGTATATATACACACACACTCTCTCTCTCTTTTAAACACATACATACACACACTTCCAGACAGACAGATATACACACAGACGCACACCACATACATACACACACTTCCAGACAGACAGATACACACACAAACACACACACTCACACACACACACATTTCTGCTCTGCTAGATTTATGCAGGAGAGGGTCTGACTGAGGAGGAGCCTTTTTCTTTCGAATCTGCATTTAATAATTCACTTGGACACTGATGAAACAGGCTCCATAACATGTTGTTTACACTCACACACACACACACACACACATACACACACACACAGTGAGAGAGAGAGAAGAGAGAGAGAGAGAGAAACACATACACAAGGGAAAAATGAACACATTCACATGTGGAGTCTTCTACAAATGCAGGCACGCACATTGAATCACAATTGAAAAAAAGTGCATACCTGAACATTGATGAAATGGTGCGTATTTTCAAACACACAACCATGCCGGCAGACCCACACACACTCATGTACTGTATATACACACACATATACACACACTCGGAAAAATGACAGACACAAACACATTTAATGAAATGGGCTGTGGTATTCTGTTGAAAACAGCCTTTCACATGCACACAGATGAAATGGTCTGTGTGTGCGCCCACACACACACACACACACACACACACACACACACACACACACACATACACTGGTGTTGATGAAACTGGCTGTGGCATACTGTTTGAATCAAGGCAGCAGAGAGTCTCTGAAAGAAAAGTGAGGAAGGACGGATAAAGGCAACACTTCAGCAAACTCTGCTGAGGCGCAGGAGTGAAAAAAGGGAGGGAGAGAGAGAAAGAGAGAGAGAGAGAGAGAGAGAGAGGCGCAGACAGAGGATGCGTGTGTGGTCCTCTTCTGTAATGGGATCTTGAGTTTAAAAAGTGGAGGCATCCGCTGGATATGGTGGATGATGTCCATCATCTCCACTGTGTATGTGTGTGTGTGTGTGTGTGTGTTTGTTGATTTGATAAGTTTGTTTACAAGCGCTTGCCTATATCCTGTGTGTGTGTGTGTGTGTGTTTGTGTATGTGTGTGTGTGTCAGAAAGAGACAGACCGAATTTCTGTGGAAAACACTATTTTTCTAATGTTTATGTGGTTTTCTGTGCACGTCTGTGTGTGGTGTGTGTGTGTGGTGTCTGTGTGTGGTGTGTGTGTGTGGTGTCTGTGTGTGGTGTGTGTGTGTGGTGCGTGGGTAGGGGAGGGGGGGGTTGAAGACAGATAATGAGGGGGAGACGATGAAACCGATATAGAGAGAGAAATAGTAAGACAGCACTTAATTTACACCTTTGATTGAAATCCACCTGCACTTCAGCAGCCCTCATTTGCATTTGTGGACCGCAGAATATACACAAATACACACCCAATTCAAACTGCTACCACACAGCTGACTGCAGAGCTCATTAGTTCTTATATTATTTACTGAGCTTTATGTTGAATACACTGCAAGGTCATTTAAGAGCTAAAAAACATGCTGATCAACGTGTTTGATGCTTGGCAAGGCTTCGAGTGCCCTTTGGGAACTTCAGGACAACTTTAATTAAGATTTGATCGAGGTGGACTGACATGTTAAGATAAGCTTATTTGTTTTCTCATTAAAAGAAATTGAAATGGCTGAAATGGCTGACTGTTAACAAACATTTTTTTTTTAAGTAGTGCTACCATGTGTATAAACAATTCAAATATCCTTGATTGAAGCAATATGAGAGTGGGGTTTGTAAGGATATACCCACGGCTGTTGTTTGGCCGTAGGCACAAGGCTGGAGGCAGAGTTGAGTTTAAAGAGTGTTTTTTATTGTTTATTTCGATTTCTGTTCATTCATCCTCCAACCCAAAAGTTCCAATCTTAGTCTCATGTTTCCCAGTAATGCAGCTTATCACTCAAGAGACAAGTTCAGTATGAGACCTACATGTGTTTGTGTACTTGCCTGTCTATATGTGACATGCTAAAATGAACATTCACCCAATCTCATTTACTCAATTTTCTCACTCAATAATTGTCAAATGTGACAATATGAAATCACTACTCTCTCATTTTGAACTAATGGAACGTTTAAGCCCCCACCGTCGACTGCACTGCGACCGTTGACTTCAAGGCACCTAACCTTAACCTTAACCCTAACCCTTGCCTAACCCTAGTGCCTTCCATGCAGCGCTGCCTGGAAGACAACGTTGGGGGCTTAAAACACTAACATGTGTTCACGTTGGAGTGATTACTAGTGGTAAACAGGAAAGCCTCTTGTCCAATCATAAATTAATCAAAAGTTTTACCAAACTTAACTATTAATGTGACATATTTTCTAAGTGTATCACAGAACCTCCAGGTTCAACGTTTTCCTCAGCATTAGGCCATTATGAGCTTGAGCACTTAATGATGTACAACTTAAACATTTGAAACCCATTAAGATGCAGTGACAAAGCCAAAGAGCCAGGAAGTGAAACTCAGTGGAAGAAAGAGTGTACCGAGAGCAGACACTAAGTGTGAACATCACACCCTTTCAACCTCCTTTCAAATCCTCACTCTATTACCCTCTCTTTCTGTCCCCTCCATCTCTCAAACGCGACCTCCCACTCGCTCTGTCTATCCGTGCTGTCATTGAAAGAGAAACTCTGTTGAATTGCACTGTCAGGAGGGGGAATGGTAAATCAATCTATTAGAGAGGGCTGGGCTGGAGTCCTATGGCCGTGTGTCACGGAGGTGGATGAAGTCTGTGTCTGTCTGCTCTCTCGAAGATCAGAGCGGCCACAAAGTATCCGAAATTACAGTTCAAATGGGATTTGCTATGCTGTTGTCACACAGACGCACACACACACACACACACAAGCACTCTCCCTCTCCCTCCCTTCCTCTCTCTCTCTCTCTCTCTCTCTCACACACACACACACACACACACATACACACTGGGCCTCAAAGAGAATCTTAACCACCGTCTCCATAGCACAAAGACAGTACACTTAAATGCCCTCTCTGTTAAGAGCATCGAGACATAAATCTGTTCAAGTGATTACCCCAACACAAAAGGTGTTTAATTCAAATGCCATACAGTAGACGGCTTCATTAAGGGCCTATTGCTTTAAGCAGCTCCAAAAGATCCCCCCTTTTTTTTCGCCCCCCAATTTTTTTTAACAGAGCCACTAAGAAATGACTCTTTGAAGGCACTCGTAATTGAATCATAAAACCAGCACGAGTGCCCGGTAGCCCTTTGAAATGACTCGGCCACTACAGACAGACCAGACCAGAGGAGGAGAGAGACGAGTGGTCACTCCGCGGCCCGGGCACGCTCCGGAGGAGACATAAATAACGAGCAGAGGGCGTCGCCCAGCAGGGGTGGCAGCGTGACCCCACCCTGGGTGGCGCGGGCAGAGAGACTGACCTCCATGCCGTATGTGTGGGACATAGAGGACCGCTACTGCTGAGATCGGAGAGATAGATTCATTCACTGATTAGATGTTTTTATGCATATTTAGTATTACTTTTATACATCAGTTTTTGCTCTACAGGAAAAGACTGAGGGACTTGTACTTGAAATAAAAATGTAGTGATATCTGTGGTGAGGGGGTTGGGGAATAGCTCGAGGGAAGGTATACTGTAGTGAAGGTGTTGGGTCTGTAATGCTCTCCTTGAGAGTTTCTCAATTTTGAGGAGGTCAGAAGTGAGGGAAGCAAACTACACATCTAGGTGGTCCAGGCACCTGCGGTCAATTTGTCAAAAATGGAGCCTAAATATACTTGAGGGGTTTTCGGTTTCAGGAACATGCCATTGTATTTCATCACGAGAGAGAAACATGCAGGGGAAGATGTACTGTAGGGACTCCCGAGTCTTATCTCCATTTCTTAAGAATGATAATTATGTGAAGTCACAGCTGGCATGTGTAGAAGGCAAGGCACCACATATTCCCACCTCACTCCTTTGTATGTGAGCCTGCACAGGGAAAGGAAACAAGAGCATCACTCGGCAAGAGCTCCATGGCAACCAAAATACTAGAGTTGGCAAAGTGGCAGTGTTTGCCGACATGAAAGCCAAGGAGGAAGGGGGGGTTCTTTTCTTTTCTTCTCTTTTTTTTTTGGGGGGGGGGGGGTGCTGTGGCACTTGCGTGTGCGAATGTCTGTTGGCGCCTCCGGTGGCACCGATCTCCCCGCCCATTCACCCATTCCTGACTCACACACACACACACACCCTCCAGACACACACACACACACACACACACACACACACACACACACACACACACACTCCACCTAACCCCCCTGCCTCCCAAATCAGTCCCAACTACAGATCAAAGTGGGTTAAAAATCAGGATTAGGCGTAATCTGTGTGAAAAGAACAGGTGTTAATCCTTTAAATTACTCCTGCCGTACCCCAGGGATCTCTCCTTCTCCCTCTTTTATCTGTGCACCTTCACTCGTTTTTCTTTCTTTTCATTTATTCACTTTTTTTTTAACAAGAACAGCTTAGTCACTTGAGCTGAGATTCTCGACTGTTTTTGTCATGGCATTAAAAGGTGGCTGAATGTGTTTGGTGTTGGCGCAAATCACCAACTTAACACTGCACTTTCTCAGTGAACCTCTTATGTATTTAATTCCATTCAAATGTGCTTCCATCCAAAAGGAAAAATGCCAAGAGTTGACTAAATCTCCCTTCATGTGAAACCTTTGTTGTGATCTTCCTTATGAATATCCTAACAGAGAGGCCTATAAGCATAAGAGGTTCTCTGTGAAGCCTTCCCTCTCTTCATCCCTCACACTCACACACACACGCACACACACA
The DNA here is from genome assembly GCF_018492685.1 of Alosa sapidissima. NCBI lineage: Eukaryota > Metazoa > Chordata > Actinopteri > Clupeiformes > Clupeidae > Alosa > Alosa sapidissima. The sequence continues at coordinate 7,297,845 of NC_055974.1, forward strand.
CGCACATACACGCACACAACATGCACACGCACACAAACACACACACACATTTATTTGCTTCTTCCCTTTGCCTCCTCACTAAGGCTAACACTGCATGCACACTGCATGAGTATACAGAGTTTCAATTGCACCCCTCCCTCCACACTTACACTCACACACACACGCACGCACGCACGCACGCACGCACACACACACACACACACACACACACACACACACATAGGCTTGCCTTGCACACATGCACGCACAGTCGCACACACACAAACACACACGTAGTTGCACAGATGCAAAAGCACCCCCCCTGCAGCTGTGACCTTGTCCAGCGCTGGCATTTTCTCTTCCGATCACACTCAAGCGCCAGCGGTTTTTGCTGCTGCGGACCCCCCTTGAGCTCCAAAGCCGCCCAGCGTGTGAGTGTGAGAGCAGAGGGCTCACGTGGCCCACAAACCTGAGGGGGGGGAGTGGAGGAGGAGGAGGGAAAGTTTCGATGTGAAAATAAGCATTTTCCCTGATTTCTCCATAACACAGAGGAGCCAGGATTTGGCAAAAGGCCCTGTGTTTTTGCCGCAGCACGCAGTCTTATTGATGATCTTTCGAGTCAGGCAGGACCTATAAATAGATTTCATCGTGGCACAGATAGTGTTGTGAGCGAATGAGGTCTGAGGGCCATCCAGAGGAGGTTCCCTACACCCCCCCCCCCCCCCCCCAACCCCCCTCTCATCGGCACTGATCTAGGAACAGCAATCCAAACCCTTTCACCTTTAAATGTGAGGTAAATTCACATAATGACCTTCTCAGCAGATCCCAGCTATTGTTCCCTCATTCAGGGTCTCTTTCAGAGCTGGCTCTGGTGCTGCCGCGTCTTCCCCCATCTGACCATCTGCTGGCCGCTGTGCCAGCCTGGCGTACGAACGGCCGGCCGTGCCTGCCAGGTTTGAACTGGGCTCGCCCAGGACACACCGGCACACACAATGCGGCACTTCATGCCCCAATTACCGGTTCATTCAGGACCTGGAATGGGTGGGCACCGTCACGGCACAAACATGGGTGAGTGAGAGAGAAAGAGAGAGAGAGAGAGAGAGAGAGTGAGGGAGAGAGAAAGAGAGAGGGAGGTAGTGTATAAAAGGCGAGTCTGCGTGTGAGATCGGTTGTGGTGTGTGGGTCAGAGACTAATCAGAGCAGGCCTCCGTGGGCCTCCTGCTGCTGCCTTTCCCCAGACTGGACCATCTGGCTGGGTCAGCACCAGCCAGCGCTCCCCCCTCCTCTTCCTCCTCCTCCTCCTCCTCCTCCCTCTCTCCCCTTCGCTTCGCTTCCCTTCACTTCCTCCACCTCTCTCCTCTAATCCCGCTCCCTCTCTCCCTCCGTTTTTTTGTTTTGTTTTTGTCCTGACCTTCTCCACGTCAACTTCCGCTGCAAACAGATAAACGAGGGCAGTAGGAGAGAGAGAGAGAGAGAGAGAGAGAGAGAGAGAGAGAGAAGGGGGAAGAAAAAGGGGGAGTTTGGAATGGAGTGAGCAGAAAGTGTGGATGCTTGCCATTGTCTCTCACCCACAGTAAGACGCAGTGACCATACTTCCCTTTCCCGCTATCTCCCCCTGCGTGCTCTGTTGTTACAATGTGTGTGTGTGTGTGTGTGTGTGTGTGTGTGTGTGTGTTTATGTAGGGAAAAATAGCTTGGTGCAAACACGAGAATGCATGATGTGTGTAAGGGTAAAAAATACAGAGGAATTAAAAAACAATGTACATGCATATGTATGTGTGTGTGTGTGTGTGTGTGTGTGTGTGTGTGTGTGTGTAATAATGTTCACCACAACCATCAAGAAACCCCCACGCATCACTAGAGCAGAGGCCCTATAATATCCATGACTCATCAGATTAACACAGCAACTCAGCTTGTGTCTTGGCTGGATGGACTACGAGGGGGGTAGACTAGAAGGAGGGGGGTAGACTACAGGGAGGAACGTGAGGAGGGGGGGGGGGTTGTGGAACCCCTGTGTGTTGGAAGGGCTCAGCTGAATGAAATGCTGACACATCACAACTCACTTAAAACTCTGGAGCTTTCTCATCGGGAAACTTACTTCAGCAGTCTGTCAGCGCAGCTGGGAAGATTCTTGTCAAGACAACTTCTTCTGATCATCTACAAGAGGGGATCATATCTATGACCTAACCACCAGTCACGTTACACTGATTACTTATGAATGCAATTAAAATCGGCATCTCGGTTCGTTTCACATTCATCAATAGAAAACTTGTTTTGAGTTGAATATGAGGCATTCTTGTGCTGTTTCAACTACCTCAACTACCCAAATGCATCTATCATGAATACACATTTACAACAACCAGTTCTTTTCACAATGTTGCACAAAAATGCACAACATGAATTTTGCCAGTCAGATGCTTTGTGAGAAGATGATATGCTATATAACATCTGTCCATATCATTGGTGCTATAGGGTGTAGGACAGATGTTTCCTTGTGTAATGTCCTAACTAGCAGGGACACAACCCAAAAGAGAGCTAACTAGCTAAGGTGAGCTAACCCTCCACTGGAAAACCATGTTGACTCTTGTGTGAACTATAAACAGACATGCTATTGTTGAATACCTCACTCATGAACATGATTTGTACCCCAGCGTTTGTGTGGACGTGATTCAGCCCATCAAAGGCCAGGAAGTTGACTCAGATGTGCTGAGTCAAATGTGAAAAGCTCTGATAGGTGAAAGCCTCAGACTGTTCTGATAAACAAGCATACTGTGTGCATTACTGCATTTATTAGATTACTTTAGCATTTCAAAGGCCTTTGTTTGACTGTGTTTACTGCAGGAGAGAAATGTAGGGAGGTCTGTGTGCATCATCCCATTAACACTAAAAGCACACCTGCGTTCGATCGAAAAACAACATAAAAAAGAACCAAGGTGAACTTTTCTCACCCTACAGTAGTTCCATGGCAAAATGTGCTCGTTCCAACAACGTCCTGCGTCTTATCTAGTCATACCCAAAAATGACGTGCAAGGACACTGACTTCAAACCAGTTTACATGGCTGGAATGCCAAGACATACTGCCTGCATCGGTCCAGTTGTAGAAGTAGGCCATCCACACTTGTACCCCACACATCTTACCAGGCCAGGGAGCCTTTCTACTCTGCAGGGGGGTGTCTCACTCAGCATGGGCTTATCAGGGGGCCACACAGCCTCCTACACATGTCAGAGACATCACCCACCGCAAGCCCTGATATACAGACCCTTGACTCTCTCTCTCTCTCTCTCTCTCTGTCTTAGGTCTCTACTTTCCATCCATTGACAGATGATACATATTGGCGTTAACTTGGCCCCAATTAGGCTTAATACATTAAGCAAGCTTACTGGGCCATTTTTGGAGCCAAAGTAATTCTGCTAATACCGGGTAGAGCTTTGCGAAGTGATGTGCTCATCAGTTAGTCAGCTCAAGATAATGTGAGGGTCAGAGCACAGCAGAAATCAGAAAAGAATATAAAAGAGACAAATATGTTTTTGACATAGTCATACATATATTTATGTAGCCATATACTACATCCGCATATAATTGTGTGTGTGTGTGTGTGTGTGGGCTTGTGTGTGTGTGTGTGTCTGTGTGTCTGTGTGTGTGTGTGTGTGTGTGCACGTGTGTTTCTGTCTGTGTTTCTGTTTATGTCTGTGTACAGTATAATCATAAAGCTATCAACATTTTTAATGAGAACAGGAGCTTCAATAAAACAAAGTGCAAGCTGTACTGTACTTGCCAGCGAGCCAACACATCCTCCATTTCTCATTTCTTTCTGCAATATAAACATAACCCTGCCCACCACCCTCAACTTGGTAGTGATCCAACTAAGACTGGGATTGAAACTTATACAAACTCATACGCTTGTGAGAAGAACAGAAGAGGAGCCTACACCCTCTCTAAAGTAAGAAAGCCCTTTCAGAAAAACAAACAGTGAGGAAGAAAAAAGGAAACAGAGAGAGAGAGAGAAAGAGAGAGAGAGAGAGAGAGAGAGAGAGAGAGAGAGAGAGCTGAGGAGGCTCCAGTTCCAGAGGAACTCCACATCGTCCATAAGTGAGGAGTGCCTCTCAGTACCCTCTGCACTGGAGCCATCTTTGATCTGCTGGGTTGGGGGAAGAGCCTGGGGATGATGTAATGGTGGTGAAAGTTGGAGTTTGACACGATAGGAGGTCCCATCGCTCCCACATCAACCCCACCCGCACCCCCCACCCCCACCCCACCCTCCGTCTACGTCTCCAGTTCCAGCACCACCACCCCACCCCAGCCGCCGCCACCACCCTTTAGTGTGGGCGATCTAGCAGAACTGCAGTCTCCTCTCCCAGTGGAGAACACAACAGATGTGCCTGTATTCTCTACATCAATCACGCCCATAGTCTCATCGCACACTCTCACACACACACACACACACACACACACACACACACACACACACACAAATGTTCTGGCAAACAAAAATGGAAAGCTCACGTTCACTCACACACACACACACACACACATGCACACGTGCACACACACACACACACAAACACATGCTGTGCAATGGCACACGTATGACTTATGAAATCCTGCTGAAAGACCACGATGGCTCACGTGAAGCGTCTAGCATATGTAAACACATATCTAAAAGGCTGTTCTGATTACGCAACTCCATCTAAAAATAGAAATGCATGCGCAATGGTGGTAAGAAGAAGGTGTCGTTGCGATTGTTTACCTCTTGCTTGTGTGTAGTGAGAGAAAAGAGACAACTTTGTCTTTCAGCAACAGCGCTCTCCAACTGTGAGCACTTCAGGTGTCTGACCTACATTTACGCAAAAGCGGTGGATTTTCAAGCAGGCTGCTGACTTTTTTTGCTGACTTCAGGGCTACAATTAGCAACTGATTACCTGGAGCTTCACCTCACAGAAGGTGTGTGTGTGTGTGTGTGTGTGTGTGTGTGTGTGTGTGTGTGTATGTCTTTTACATTCTCCTTCACTGGACCGTGGCCTCCTCTGTGAATGCTGCTATTTTGAGTGCAGCTCATGTTCCAGCTGTGCGGATGCTGGCTTTGAGGGTGGTGGTGGTGTGTGTGGGGGAGGTGGTGATGGTGGTGGGTTTTGAGTGGAGTTGTAGATGGGCCAGTATTGTTGGCTTGAGAGGGGGGTGCATCTTAGGCGAAGCTCAGAGTTATTTTTTAGACTTCACCCCGACATTTGACAGCATTTGTGTGAAAAGGGCAAAGATGGCGCTGCAACCCTAACAAGCCAAAAGAAAGAAAACCAATAAAAAAAGATGGAAAGATGAAGTCACAGTACAAATGAGAAAGAGAGAGAGAGTGTGAGAGAAATGGGTATAAGGAGAGTACATCTGCTCACTGGTGAAAGAATGAGAAAGAGAGAGAGTGACAGAAATGGGCATTCAGAGAGGATACCCGTTCACTTGTATATTTTGTCTCTCATCTCATCCGCTTGTATTTGTCAGCTGTTACACACTTAAACGGATACACACAATCACACACACATACACACACAATTGTAGCCTTCCACCCCTCTTCTTAACACTCTGAAGTGCAAACTGGTGCTCGCCACAGATCTGCCAGCTGACAGCCCAGTCCTGGCACAGTGCCCAGTGTGACAACAGGGGTGTCAGCAGATGCCATGAATAAAAAAAAAAAAAAAAACATCCTGCCGGGACTGGCATCAGAATCACCTTATCCATACATACGGACATGTGCACTTATACACGCACACACACACACACACACATAGACACGCATGCACACACGCACACACATACACGAACACACACACTTACAGTACACTTACTTACACACACACACACATATGCCGAGGTCACAGTAAGGACATGTCATATTACTGAGGCAGCCGTCCACTTTCTCAAACACACACAATACACACACACACATTCAATACACACACACAGCCACACACACACACACTTAGAGATATATTATACTGTATAAATGCTGAGCCAACAGTATAAGACTTTGCATGTTATTAGCACATTTCAGTGGTTTATTCTTCCACCACCAGCTCCATGAGAGTGTGCAGATTTGACTGTGATTCTAGAGACCTTCTGCACGGATCGGAAAAAAAAGTGTATGCTTTCTCCTCCCTTCTCCCCTCGTTACAGTTAGCTAATGAGGGATGAAAGATTAAAAGAGGGCAGCGAAGAAAAGAGTGTGTCGACTATGAACAACAAAAAACAAACAACAAAACAAAAAATCAGTTACAGACGAAAAAAACAATCTCTTCTCACACTGTGTGGAGAGACATTGTTAGAAATGCCTTCTCATGACCATCTCTTTCCCTCTCTCTGTGGTGGTGGCAGCAGTGACTTGGTTCCTGCTTCCTCTAATAGCACACGCGTTCGCCGTGCCACGGGGACACCCCCGCACTTGACGAAAAAAGAGATTTTTCCTCCTCTCATCTCTCCTCCTCTCTCTTTCTTGTGCTCCACATCTTTGACAGCGAGCGAGTGAGAATAAACAGACCGAGCGGCGCGCATCGTCCTGGCAACCTAAATTCGTGTTAACACCCACCCCCACAGCCACAGCCTGGGAAAGGATTAGCGCGCGGCACGGAGAGAACGACAGCAAGGACACTGAAGAGGAAGCAGAAGGAATGAGAAGAAGAATTGAGAAGAATTGAGGCTGGCTGTAGTGTGGATGGAGAGAGAGAGGAAGAGAGGAGGAAGAAAGGAGGGGATAGAGCCGAGGCTGTTCGGCTCCGTCTCTGTGTGTCGGGTGACAAAGATGCTGATGACTGGCCACCTCTGAATTGCGCTGAGCGGAGAGATTATCCTCTTCAGACCTCCGGCTCAATAGCGGAAGCTAAAGAGAGAAGGATTCAAGAGTGCCACGACGGGATCTCAGCCATTGATAACATTTCAGAACAAGCATTGTGTTGAAGAGCTACAACACCCCAGGAATCGCTTCCGATTGAAACACAGCGCTCCAGTTATCGTAGCAAAGATTCTAGGCCTATGATGCCACAGTTAGTGAAGGCCTTCACTAGCAATAGAGGCACACTTATGTAAGCAACAATTCATCAATGTCCATGACTTTCTTATGAACTGCTTAGCGACTGATTCAATACGTGACATACTGCCAGCACAAATGGCAGATTACTGTTGCAGCGCTGTATAAAATCCGAGCCGACTGACTGCACAGCCTAAACCTGCTTATCAATTGCTTTGATTGTCATCAGAGGCTGGCAAACACCTCTGCTTTGATTGTCACGACAGGCGCTGATCCGGGCGTTGATAGAGCTTAGACCGGGGCCTGGTTCATGTTTGGATTACGGTGTTTGCCATCTGATCAGGGGGAAAAACGCCGCCTGGGGGCATCCATCTCCCCGTAGAGGCAGCAGGAGGGAAGATGATTGGCTGATGGGCCCGCGCTGTCTGTCAGCAGGGGGGGAAATGACTGGAGCTCCGATTGGGTGGTGGGAGATTGGGGGGTTGGGGGGCACACAAAGCAGAATGAAAATCACAGTTGGCCAAACTCCGTTATTGACGAGTCTGAAGGCAACATCTGTGGCGGTTATTGATTGGCGTGCTGCTAGCGCTAGCCGTTGCTTTCTGTGAGATGACTGTGCTCTGTGGGTATGTCTAGTCGCACACACACACACACACACACACACACAGACACACACACACAGCAAAGATGTGAAAATGGCATAACGATAGAAAATAATAATAAGGGAGTAAAGTAGCCAATCATCACTAACAACTAGCAATCAGGTAATCAGTGCTGACAAAAAGAACTATTGACAAATTCCCCAGTATTCCCTACTCTCCAAAACGGTGCTGCTGTATCCTCCATTTCTAGAACAAACTATGGCAGAGTGATACAGAATGTCCATATATTTTTCAGTTCACACATCTTACCCAAAATATTTTTTTAAATAGTCGTTGAGAGTCATCAACACAAAAGCATGTGTGGGGGTGTCGGCTGTTCAGAGCAAAATGCAAATGAATGCAGAGAAATTCACGCTGTGTGGAAATCAAATTGCTCACCTGGTAGCACTTTTCGCTTCCAGTGTGGGTGACTTAATCAGCATGTGTTGTCACATCGTTACACTATGCCACATATCCTCTCCCTTGACAGCCGTGGTGCTAACCACTAATTAGCACTATTGTAACGGGCCTTTACATTGGGATAAAAAAAAGAGTGTTAGGCAGCTCTCTCAGTGCATCACAATGAGTGATGGAATGAATTGGCGTACTAAATTTTAATAACCTCTCTGAGATGATGTCCAGGACTGATGGAGGTGAGTGTCAGTGAGAGTGTGGCGGTGAGGGGATACAGACAAGGGTTTGAATTGAAAGTGGAGAGATGAACTGATCAAAGAGAAAGAGAGGGACAGAGGAGAAGGAGGAACTAGCTAGACTACTGTAGCTTTTGTAAATGCTTTTCTCCAGCCAATTTCACACCTAAATGGCTAATAAGCAGAATAAATGGAGAGACTGACTGGCTGTCTGATCTATTGACCAATTGAATTATTGATCGATGTATTGTCGTCAGTGACCACAAGGCATGGAAAAAGAAACATCCCACTAACCTGTGCAATAAAATGGTGAAAAATGTAGAAAGGAAGGCATACATGGAAGTATGGTCTCTCTCTCTCTATACCTCCTCCCCCCCTCTCTCTCTCTCCTTTCCTCTGAGTCAGTGAGCTGTGGCTGAGTGTGTGGGGGCCGAAGCAGATGCATCTGGAGCCCCAACCCCCCCCCCCCATCACAGCCCACCAGCCCAGCGTGAGCTGCTGCTGCAGCAGCTGGTCAGGCAGGAGACACTCCAGCACGGCCAACACAATACCACACGCCGCACCACCACACACCACATGCCACCATGCAGCAAGACAATGAGGAGAGGAGAGGAGAGGAGAGGGGAGGAGAGAGGAGAGGAGAGGGGAGGGGAGGAGAGGAGAGGAGAGCAGAGGAGAGGAGAGGAGAGGGGAGGAGAGGAGAGGTGAGTGGAGGGGAGGGGAGGAGAGGAGAGGAGAGGAGAGGAGAGGGGTAGAGAGGAGAGGAGCCTTCTGAGTGGGGCAGTGTGGAAGAGTTGGAGAGTGGAGTGGAGAAGTGGAAAAGGCTAAGTGAAGAAGAAAAAAAAGTGGGTGGGAAAAAGCTAACTAAGGCCTCAGCATCTGACTGTGCAGATAGTATCAACAGTCTATTAGGCATTCCAGTTCCCTCAATGTCCACATTTACGTTGGAGAGGAAAACCGACACATTGAATTGTTTACATTGTGATAGCTGTATTTACACACGTTCGCCAAATGACATGTATAGCCACCTTTACAGCTATCGAACCTTTTCAGCCTTAACAAAACAGACGAGCCGGCGCCACTCAACAGGCCTGCTTCACAGAGGCAGTCAGCTGTGGGAATGTGTGGGCTACCTGTGCAGCCGCACCACCGTACACCGCATGTAAACACACTTACTAATCAGAGCTGTATTTATGAGATGGAAGATGGTGGTCTGAAGATGGAGAGGAGATACAGCATGGAGGCAGTATATGTGTGTGTGAGTGTGTGTGTATGGAGAAGAGGTACAGCACGAAGACAGTGTGTGTGTGTGTGTGTGTGTGTGTATGTATGTGTGAGTGTGTGTGTATGGAGAGGAGGTACAGCACGAAGACAGTGTGTGTGTGTGTGTGTGGAAAGGAGGTACAGCACGAAGACAGTGTGTGTGTGTGTGTGTGTGTGTGTGTGTGTATGGAGAGAAGGTACAGCACGAAGACAGTGTGTGTGTGTGTGCGTGGTGTGTATGTGTGAGTGTGTGTGGAAAGGAGGTACAGCACAAAGACAGTGTGTGTGTGTGTGTGTATGTGTGAGTGTGTGTGTATGGAGAGTAGGTACAGCACAAAGACAGTGTGTGTGTGTGTGTGTATGTGTGAGTGTGTGTGTGCCTTCTCAGTGCCTCTCCAGCTGCAGCTCTGATGAACTGATTGAGACAGCCGTCGCCCAGAGGTAGATGAAGATGACTGTCAGTCTCAGGATGGCGTGTGCAGGGGGAGGAAGAGAGGAGGATGATGGGAGGGGGGGGGGGGGGTTTTAGGAGGGAAAACGTGTTGGCGTCTGAGTGTTGGAGACTGAGCCCTGTGATGTGACAGTGACGGGTGTGAACGTGTGTGTCCTTTTTAGCGTTGGACATGACAGGCCATACGCATGAAAAATTCTATATAAAGATGGATCTGTCAAAACCTGTTTAACCACAAGTGGGTTTTGCCTGTGGAAAAATGGCATTCATCAATGTATTTTACCTACTCATCAGGTGAATAAAAGTAATTACACAATGTACTGCACACACGGTTTCCTTCCCCCCAAACCAATTTCTTTGTATTTTCCTCTCTCTTCAGAGATACAAATTGTGTACACCTCTGTGGTGTTGTGAAGCTATTGATGCCAATTTCCTCCACAATCTGTACTGAAAGCCATCTTTTGTAATTATAATGACATGGTTTAGCCCTGGGAGCCGTGCAGTAAATGGTGTCCATCACCTCAAATGAGTTATGATTGCTAGGACTAATATTACAGAATTGCAAATGCTTTCTGTGTTAATGTGTTTGCTGAAAGACAAAAGCTTACCATGCCACGGTCCTCCGTCCTGAGGCTGGCCGCTTTAAAACGTGTTATTGTGAAACTAATTGCAGGTAAAGTCAATTCAATCTCAATGAGAATAAGTTGGGGCTAGGCATTGAAAGGCATTGTCCGTAGCGAGGCAGAGTCTCATTTGCCCACAGTCATTATTTTTTCTTCCAACAATTCATCAGCCAGTGCATGCGCATGCTCCTAATGTCCCTCAGATTTGAGGCCCAATCACAATGTTGCATAATGAAGGCTCGGTAAATATTATATGTGAAGATCATGCATGCTATTCAAATGGGGCTGGTGATGGAATGAAATTGCATGTAAAATAAGTACTCATTGAGAAACACTCAGCAAAATTGAATGTCTTTTTTCCACCCTCAAGACAAGATTACAGGAAACGGGATATGGTTGGTATTTTTTCAATGCCGTGTGAAGGAGTACACGTGGGAGTGTACAGTATGTGTGTGGGTAAATAAAATATTACATATTTGCATATTGTGCACATGGTTAAACATTAATTTCAAACACCCTTTGACAGAATTCACCTCAAAATACTGTTAACACCACCTCAGATTTCTTCCTTAAATAGACGACAGCCGACATCTCCAGTTTTAACGCTTATTTGATCCATGGACGACTGTCATAATTAAAGTGCGAACACATCTCTGCTAAAGTCGCTATTTACAATATGTATACATGGGTTTCCACATGAATTTATAAAGCCTAGGCAAGCAATTGTTGTGATAGTAATTAGTTTACAATTTGAATGCAAAGCGCAGGTCTGCCACCAAACCCCTCATTGATTAACGTTTTGAGACAAATTAATACAAATTGATTCAATAGCAGGCTAGACTCGCGGTTCCACACATAAAAGATGATGTGTGGTGGTGAGCTATCGACGGAGAGGGGGCCCCTGACAATGATTTACAGAACCTATATGTGGCAGCCGTTACGGCTTCAGTCAGGGAGAACGCCGCCTCATGTGTTAGCAGTGTGTCTGACAACAGCAGGCGCGCATGCCATGTGGGAGAGGCCTGATTCCACAATAGTCCACTGCACATTTAATCTGACAGTTCTGATGCTATCTAGCCAGGCAATTCCTCAGAGTGAAAAAAAAGAACAGTTCTGCGATTTTTGGCGTTTTATAGCCTATGTGGCAGATATGAAAACTGGTAGGCAGCTACACGTTGTGAATGTAATTCATACTGGCGACCAGCATTAGGAATAGATTTGGCCCTGATCCGGCACAGTCCCAGCAGTGGAGATGTTTGGATGTGGTCTCAAATGACCTCAGACACTCCTTTTAATGTGTTTGTATTTATGTCTGTGCATGTGTTTGTATTATGTCTGTGCATGTGTTTGTATTATGTCTGTGCATGTGCATCGGCAGCTTTTGTCTTCAAATGTAGAGGGGTTTTTCTTGTTGAGAAAGCCGAACAGAACACAATTTTTTTAAGTGACATCGTTGACGTTTTGCATGGGTCTGCAAAACCATAGAAAATCTGCATGTTTGCTGTACTTGGGTCATCCTGTGTCAAATCAGTGTGTGATCATTTAGTGTACAAAGTAGCAATGCCTTCATAAATACCTATTTGTAATATGCATCATTGGCACATTAGTATACTAAGGTTGCTTGCACACTGGGTCCATTTAACTGAACCGTACCCGAGTGTGATTATTCAACCTTAGCCCTGACCCAGCTGGTCTCTGTTCACATTACATTTTTGTTTGCGGACCCGGGTCCATTGATGTCATAAACACTTGTTGCTTCTATTCACCATATCGCTTCGTAACATCGCAAAAACAGCAGTTTTGTCTTGGTTTTGAAAAAGACAGCATTCAAATTGTTCCAACAAACTGTACCCCAGACCACTGTTTTCTAGCGGACTCTGGTCCGGACCAGATGGTCTAGTATGAATGCGCCCTAAATACCCAAATACTTTTACATAGATTTCCTACAAGCTATCCCACATACCATTTTAGTCCATTGAAAATGACAGAAAAACGCAAACTTCCCTTGTTTTATCCAGGTGGAGACCTCAAATATTGGCACAGCATAAATAAAATATATTTGTTGTACCAAATGGGTAGCAAAAATGAATTTATAATGGCTTAATGTCACTTTTTGCACTTTTCTATATCTATGACATTATCATCTTATCTCTCTTATCTATTACATGCCTTGCAAACTTTTATTGGTTCAGTCATCCTGAGAACATGTGTGTCTTCAATCCTACAAAGTTTGGACTGTTTGGACAATAGTAGATTTTAAGACATTAATGTCCAAACATGGCTTCCCAGATCATGTGTTTTAGGCTGTAAAACTGAGGTAATATCATGGGCTACAAAATATGAAGATAGGATTTGAATAGAAATACTTTAGGACCCATCCATGATATAGAGAAAATCTGAGATTGGGCAGCAAAAACCTTATTTGATTTGACTCACTTTACGCATTATCGGAAAACCAAAATAATCATATACACAAGCCTGTGGTGCAAGTCATTTTTCATGCCATGCAGCAACAACAAAGGGTTAAAGAGCACCACTGTGACCTTAAACAAGAATCATGATGCTTCTGCAAAATGAATGAAATCAATCAATCCAGTCTCACTAACCTGCTCAGCCTTCAGACACAGATGTGTGTGTGTTTGTTTAATGGAAATAAATGGTTGGCCATCCAGGGAGACATCCTCCATTCTTTGAAGAGCAGCTTAAAAGCTCCTGTATACGGGGTCAGATGTCAGCGGTCAGGAGGTCACTGTTCTCTATTCCGCCGCTGCTGCTCTGTTGACACAGGAGAAGGGCACAGCCAAGGAGCCACGCTTCCTCTGGGACTTCGGCTTTTACTCTGTAGCAGGGAGAGTGCCACAAATGGGAACTACTTATCTCCAAAAAAAGCATGTCTAACATCTTTATCTGGCCAATAACTCAACCAAACCACAGACACTAACCGCATTAAGAGTTGCCCTGGAGCTGGAGATCATTTTGGCCAATGAGAGGTTTTGTGTGTGTATTAAGACTCGGGCTTTGTAAATATACCGGACAAAGGCCTTTGTGTTCTGCGTTTGCTGTGTTTTGTTGTTTTACATGATAGTGCACTGCTTTATTATTTGCCCCATGTCCCAAGTAATCTAGCTTCCTGATCATCTTATAATGGAGAGTGCACCAGATATATAGGGTGATCACCCACCATCTCCAGGCACCAAATGTTATCGGTCCCATTCCCGTTCCACTAATCGGTTGCTTTATCACAGTCTCGAAATTAATTCTGAACATGGTTAAAAAGCCCATCTCTTACTGTGAACCTTGGAACCAGAATAACCTTTAGAGTACATTAATGCTCAAAGGCATTGCCTCTGGGTGCCCCTATTCTAATTGAATTGCTAATGAAAAGAATGTAACACCTCCTAGATTATCTTGTGCTCTATGCCACCTTTAACCATTATGTTCTTCTGGACCCGTTTCGCACACATGGATTAAGCTTAGTCCTAGATTAAATGGGCTTTTTTTGTCAATGGAGATCTCCATTGATGTTCTGTTTTCATCCAAGACTAGATTTAGTCCACATACAGGATTCATCATTATCTTATCTTTTTTTATACATTTTGATGATAACCTCCCAAAGTTATTTTCAATATAATGGACTCTTCTTAAAAAAAGACGTCAAATCTCTGGAGATTTCTTGGATAAATATGTGTTAAATGTCTCTGGATTTAACCTTTGCTGAGCAGTCCCAATGGCAGCTTTTCAGTGGTCTCCTGCAAAACAAGTAGGTCAATTTTAGATAATAAATCAATTTCCACATTAGCAGACCCATACATTTCACAGGTCAAAGCATTCTCAAGATCATTGTCACAGAGTGCCATAGAATTGTACACCGTCCTGATATGCGCCCTCTGGTGTCAGACAGCATATTGCAGGCAAGAAACACCTGGAGGAAGAAATAAAGGTGAGTGTTAGAAGTTTTCATAGATCCTATATGTGCTACATGAACCGAATCATCATCAACAATCATGCTGGTTTAATGTGTATACGTGCACAAGAGGCAAAGACTGCTATTAATTTGTCTCTCCTCCACTCCACACTGTTCCTAGAGAGCCTTGCTGTAAAAGGCACAGCAGGAATCCAATCACACCACGTTCTCCCCTAGACTCTACATCGAGCCCACTTTAACGACACACTCTTGCAACAGTAACTCGATGTCGGCATGTGGAGACACAGCTTCCTGTAGTGCGGGGACTCAAACAATCCCGCACTAAACACCTGGATGATGTCCCTCGGGATCATCAAACACTGTAGGGTGGATCCCGCTAGTGGATAATGATGTGGCGTTGAATATTTTATATGGTGCGCAGTCTTTACATTCTGGCACCATTACGTCTGATCAAAACTGAGCTGGTTTATTTCCCTGACACATCCATTTGTTTCATTTCATGTCAGAGACAACGTTCGACGGCCACAGGAACATGCACGCTAAGCAAAACTGTAGTGATGTATATGAAACTGACGTTGTTTGACATGCCACGAGTGCCGCTCATGCTCTTGCATAGTTGATGGACTTCAATTGGAGGCCAGTTAAGGATAACTGTTGCTGAATAATTGCATATGCAATGCCATACCAAGAAAATCCAGGAAAAGAGTGTTATTTATTTTTAAAGATTTAAGGCTTACCTTTTTCGATTTTATTGGACTAGGGTTGTGTTACATGTGAAAAATAAACACTAGGGCCACTTCAATAACCCACTGTTTCTTCTCCTCTCGCCTTTTCATCGCCTCATATTTTCTGGCGGCAGTTATGGATTGTTAAAATGTAACTTAATGGCCCTATTTATTATCGATTGCGAGATTACCTCAGACCTGCGAATGGGAGACAATTATTCACCCAAAACTCCATGACTGTATGCTACTGGAATTCACATCTCGAGAAATATTGACCCCACCGCACTGGTAACTTCAGCGTCATTACCCAACGTACATATTTCAACACAAAGTTTCTCATTTCCACGGAGGGCTGAGCAGGCACTGCTTGTGCCAGGCTCTCCACTATACTCTTGCTTTCATGTTGATTAGGGATTTAAATAGACACGACAGGGTTACGTAACTCCTCTAGCCTTGCATCTGAAAAACGAGTGGGTGAGAGTAAACCATGGGGAGTTGACCGGGCAGAGAATTCTGCCACTGTTTGTTGCACAGCTATTGTAAATGATCAAAGAAACGAAACATGGTGGTGAAAACTCCATCAGACTGCCTGCAAGGCCGGATCTTCATAGAGCCGTGGGCCTATATATCAGCCTGCCTTGTGCTGTCTCATCTTACTATCCCTGTGACCCTCGCTCTCCATCAATATCCCTCCCTCCATACATTTCCTCTCCTTCCTTTCTTTTGCTCCCTCCTTCTTTCTCTTGCTATCCGGAGTCTATAAAACAGCGAGTGTAAACATGCCAGTATATTAAACCCCACCAGAGCCTCCTTTCAAGCCAGAAAAGGCTCCATTTGAGATTTACAGACTAATTACGTGTCTTTACAGAGGCCATAAGTTACTTTACACTGCCATTAATATCAGGGATTGAAGTTGGATTCACACTAGTTTGAGTTTTTCAGACCCTTTTCCCCTGCATTTTTCTACCCTCCAATCTCAAGCTCTATCTACTATCCTCTAACCTACAACCACCACCCCCTCCAGAAGACATGCTGGTAATATTGCTCTGAATTATTGATAGCTCAACCACACCCACAGTAGAGCTCCCACCCCCAACATACAAGGGCAACCAATAGGTGAGCAGGGAAACGTCTCAGAGGACCATCTGAGAGAAAACACTTAATAAAACATAGTGGAGTGGGACGTGTGGAGACAATGCAGGCTGAGATTTAAATCAATTGCTTTCCTGAAACCCTGCAATGCCTGAACCATCTTTATTAGCATCACTGGTGAAATCCACACCCACTAACCCGATTCTATCACACCCAAGCAGGCTGGCTAATAAATCAGTCTTTATCTCATAGGTTAACCTTATTAAAATGGCATAGCGAAGGGGGGGGGTTGAGGGGGAAACCCTCATATTTGCTTAAATTCATATATTTAAAGCATCACGGGTGAACCTCTCGCGCATCCACAAGTGAAACAGGTGGACCTTCAGGTGGTTGCATTTGAGAAGGGTGTTTTAATTTTTTTCCCTTTCAATTCTTGTGGAAACTAAACTTTCCCATCTAGAATTAGGTATAAAAAAACATACAGTGAGAAAACACAAACGTACAAATGATCATTGGCATACCTTTGAATTCGTTGAAATTATAAGGGGGGAAATGTCAGTCAGGTTTGTAGAAGTAAAACCTCATCTCTCTAAATCGATACAACACAGAAAAAGATATATTAGTGGATATTCAACCGGCAAGGACAACCCTTTTCTTCAAATAAGGCATAGGCTACACTGTACACTGACACTATGTAACACAGAGTAGCACCACCTCCAAGCTCACATGGAGCTGATGTAAATCTATACTGGAGGATGTCTGTTACTGTGTCCTGCTGATGAAATTCCTCTGCTGTATCGACAGCATAAATGTCAAAGTGTGCAAGATTCTTTTACAGTGGGCAAACTGTGGGTGGAAACACAATGGAAGTGATGACTGTAACTATGGAAACAGCTAACCAGGCAATAAAAGGCCAATGATCAGGAGCGACATAGAAGCTGCACAGATTATAGGTGAACATCTCTTTTGAACAGTGCTCAGAGTTAGAGTACAGAAGAGAGAGATGCAAGTGGCAGAAAGGAAAGCAGAGAGAAAGGAGTCTGGGAAAGGTTCTCTCTCTCTCTCTCTCTCTCACTCACTCGACACACTCCTCTTACACACACACACTCCTTACACAGACAGACACTCCACAAACACACACACACACATACAAAATGTGCAAGTGCGCAGGGAAAGGGAATGGGACTTGAGAGAAAACTCATTAGATGGCATGATGAATAATCAATGGCGACCCCCTGCACTCCTTGCCTTCTGCAGATTAATATGGAGAAATTAGACAAATATGGGCCGCTGTTTGCTAAAGAGGAACACGTCCCCAGGGAGCACCGTCTGTCTCAAACATTTTACCGACGGGAAGGAGTCCAGACTGGACTCAGACACCTGACCGTGATGGAGAGAGTGAGTGAGAAAGAGAGAGAGAGGGGATGGGCAGGGTAACAAATAGGGGGAGGGGGCGCAGAGTGAAGGACATAGTGTAGAGAAAGAAAAGAGAAAGAAAGAAGGAAAGGAGAGAGGAGAAGAAAGACAAGGACATAAGAGAACAAAAGAAAGAAACAAAGGTGTATGAAAGAGATTAGCCTTGTGTGAGCGTTTGCGCTAATCAACATCATAATGACTCCGCACAAATGGGGCAATTAAAGAGAGAAAATAGATGGCAACGGTGACGGCGGCATCATCAGCTCTGACAGCCCCCACTGGGAGACCTGCGGAGGGCAGAGGGAGCGTCTGCAGAGAGAAAAATAGGAAAGTAGGAGGAAAAGAAGGCCTGTCATGGGGAGAGGTCGTCATGGGCAGATCTGGACGCCGTTGACGCGGATGGATAGTAAGGGTCTGTGTGTGTGGGGGAGGGGAGGGGGGGGGGGGGCTGCCAGTCTGCTGACAGGCTGCCAGTCTGTGCCCAGGCGCTAGAGTCACGCGGCGGAGGGCCGTATATACACCAGGGCAGCGGGTGGCAGCGAAGAATGTCTTCTGACGCCCGCCATGATGCCAGGAGCTGGCGCAGCGCTGCCAAGCCACTTGGAGAGACCCTCCAGTGTTGGACTCGTTTTTCAAGGTGCTGGTGGGGGAGGTGCTCCTCAGAGTCGGCGGTAAACGTGCGGACTGCGTCAGAGCAAATTGCCTTCAGGAAGCAAACAAGCAGAGGACCACCTACATGTACACAAGAGGGGATGCGTGGAATACTTAATGTCCTTTAACGGTGCGATGCAAAGGCACGCTCCCCAAAACACAGACGTCTGTTTTTAACGACAGCCCTCATGTGGTTTCTCCACATTTTGCCAAAGTAATGGGTGTCTTAATTTAAGCGCAAATTACTTAAATAGTCAATTAGACTTCCATTGATTGGTCCTATGCTGCACTGGTAGGGCCGATAAGGCCTAATGAAGTCCTGATTTTACACAGCACTGAGGGTGAAGATGACAGTTTGATGCTGCACATAAGAGGCGTTCTCATCTGATTCACACACACACACACACACACGGGTTGAATATCAATGACAATGCCAGGCACCCAGTGGCCCCTAAGCAGCCCTTGTACGCATCAGTAACCAGTAAAACCATTATTGGATCGCGGAAAACATCCCCACATTAAGCATCACAGCACAGTGGAATTGCAAATCACTGTGACTGCCAAAGGCCACCGTAGGCATTCCTATGAGAGTTTAAAAAAGAAAAAGAAAAAGTCACACTGACAAACACTTGAAATTGGCTGTACCTAAATAAATGAGAGCAATAACCAAGGCAAAGCTCACACTCAGGCATGAAGAAATCAGCAGACTCACATTGTGATGGTATATTGAACGTCCCTCGGCCTGATAGCTATTTAGTTGTAATGACTGCCAAATGCATTCAAATAGACTTATATGTGTCGCACATGTACTGTTAGCACCAGGCAGCATTCCACTAAGAAGGCAGCGGTGGAAGAATATGTCGCCACCTGAGGGGACAGGAGCGATAGCCTATTTGATCGGCCGCTCTCTCTAGGCTCAAATAAATTTGATTGTAATTCAAATTTAATCTTCAATTTCTGCCCTGGGTGTGTGAATCCTGCTAGTTCATTATCCAGTTCATTGCCAACTTTGCCAACAAGGCATAATACAACCGCAGCTATTCAAAAACATTGTTTGCCTATTGATGTGGACATGTACACATAAAATTACATATATTTACTCCAAAATGGGTTTGTTTGGTGTTTTGAACTGAATAAGGCAGTGAAGTTTTGCATTTTGGTTTGCATTAGTTCCGGTCAAACTATTCATTAATTGCTGATTGGATGAGAGGCATTCCAGAGTGGGTGTAGCTGTCGCTGAAAACATGGGTTTTCTTTTCTTTATGCCTTTGAGATATTTGGTATTTGTTTTTTATGCTGTTATTACAATTATAGAATGTAAATGTTGATCTTAATTTGCCTATGTGAGTTTGGTTTACAAGGGTTGCCATAATAGTGACACCTACAGGTCAAACTGGTGAGCTGCATTTCATTTTAAGCTACTGTGGTCATGTGATCAGTTTAACTAATGGCAGTGAAAATGGGCACACTGTCCTTTTTGGTGCTATGCTGTACACAGAGTTAGGTGCTAAAGAAGAGAATAATTAAACAGTAAAGCGTTACAGCAACTCCTAAATTTCGCACACAGAAGGCGCACACGGTATGTTGGTTTATGATGTTGTGCAATTCATGTTTGTATTGCAATGTAATAGTGCAAATGTTTCCAAAGGCCAACTAGTTTAATACCTGAGCAAGATGGCTATTGAATACTCATGGACTCTTAAGAACATCCTTAGGTACAATATGCTTATGTTAGAATGTATTATACTTTATTTCAGTTTTTCACGTGTTTGATGGAACAGTGATTGAAAGTGCTTGAAGTTGTGAAGAAGTGCAATAAAAGAATAGACAAACATCAGTATTAGTCTGACCAAGAGAATAAGTTTGGGAGCAGCTACAGTGGGAATATCCCAGGACATCCCCACTTACAGTAGACTTCACCTCTAATAACGGACCTGAACATTGCATTCATTCAAAACAAGAGAGCTGCAAATTCATAACGCCACATTTGACAGTTATTGAGTGAGAACATTTAGTAAATTCAGAAGATTAAAAGTTCAATTTAGCATGTGATGTATAGACTATATATAGTGGACAATACAAATTATTGAGTACAAGCACATAGCCTCTCTCTTGACATAGCTCTGGAGTGATACGCTGCATTGCTTGGCAACAGGAGACATCGAGACGATGATTGGAACTATTACTTTGGGCGGAAGATGAACAAATAAAACTCTAAATTAATGACAGAAAACACAATTTAATGTCTATATACTTTATTTGTTGGTAATGGAATTATTGTATAAAAGCAATATGGACCCTTTCAAGAGAGTTCCATTATCAGCATCATAGTTGGCCCCACAAGACTTCCTTTTTAACATTCCATATGTTATCTTAATGCAGAGGAAGTAGATTGGGGCCCAAATAGAACGTTCAAGCATTGTTTTTGTTTTTATTGATGAAAGGGTCTATATGGTGATGGTCACCTGTGGGGCTCTGCCTCTGGCTTCATGCCTACGGCCGAACCCCAGCCGTGGGTATATCCTACCATCCCCACTCCCACTCATGCCATATTGCACACATATTAACATTTGGTATATTATGATGTTCATGACCCTTGCATCTAAATGATGTATAGTGCCTTCTCTTATGTGTACATAATATGAACATGGGCAATTACTGCTGCTACATTCCTGTTGTTTTGTCAGGAATCGTTGACATTTAGAATAACATGTCGGTATGTATCACAGCTTGTTGCTCTATCTATCCCCCATGTGCCTGCACTCCATCCAAGTGTTTTCATGTGTTTTTGTCCTCATCTCCACATTCACATTCAAACGTTTCATCAATAATTCAGAACTTGATTGGCATGTCCAAAAGACTACGGAAAAGTGCTGATTTTATTAGAATATAAATGTGCTGCCTAATATACTGTGCAACAATCCTTTGGCTGGGAAAAAAAAGGTAGTGTTCCATACGAACTACTCAAGTTGAAAAGGAACGCTAGATTTAGAGTCAACTAATCGAAACATGAGAGGTTACAGTAGGTTCTGTATCTTTTTCTCTCTCAATTTTTTTCATTATCACATACCTATATTAGATTTGTATTTCTATTCTTGGCCCCAGGGCATTTATCAGCCATTCTGAGTTTCATGTGAATTCACAGTCTTGTGGTGAGAAAAAATTTAGTCTCATGAAAGAAAAGCCAGCTAACTGACATCAACCCCCCCCCCCCCCCCCCCCTCCGAAGGTTAATATGTTTCAAAAGCCTGTGTTCACATGCAAAACCTGAATGCACATACCAACATACATTCCAAACACACACAACACACACACACATAAACCTCTCCAGATATGACCCCTCACCTTCTCACATGAGAGAGTGAGTCTTTATTAACCTGCCATATCCAATAAGGCCCCTTTAAAAAAGATAATGAAAGGCCTTCCGCTTATTGCCCCCGACTCTCCATCTTTGTCATGCTCCTGTGTCTGCGAACAGATTGGAGAGATACTTCAAATAAAGGCTGATAATGCTTTCAAGCACTCCAGCCTTGGCTGAACCACGACACGCTCTCACACAGAAGTGCCACACGTCAACTGAGCTCTCAAACACAATGACAAGTTTTAAAAATAAAACTTCTCAAATAAAAATAAAAACTCAAACCATGCTCCTATCAACAGTTGCCCTGGAATACTGTTGCCTGTTTAAAAGAAAAAAAAACTATAATATGTCTTGCTATACAAAAAAACACAAAAGCCCAAACATAATTTCCTCCAATAGCCGCAATGATCTGGACTCCAGAGTTTATTGCTTTCTTTTGTCCATGCACCATGTTAAGGCTTCGATGTTTGTGCAGTGCACTATTTTTAGACTATTTCAATGCTGTATTGTTGGGGGGGCACACTGCAGTGTGTGGGAAGCCGTCAGATAAAGACAAAACAAAAAATACAACTGACAAATGCCCCACTCAAAAACACTAAGGTCAACAATATACTTTCAGTGAGGAAAAGCAAAAGATTTGGTGTTACGATAGCATGTTCCTGCTGACGCATGGCCCCATTCAGAATATAAGGAAATGAAAATGTAAGCGGAATGTCTCAATCAATGTCTCAATCTCGGCATGAACGCGACGGCAGCGACTGCTGTATTAAGCCTTTATTCAGTGTTATTTGTGTGGCTGAGAGCACAAAATGGCTTCAGCTCTACCAGTGCTGAAAGGACCAGAGTCTCATTCATATCCATTCATGCATAACACTCTGCAGTCTCTCATTGCAACAGCCTAGGAAAAACACACTTGGGTTGTGGTCGATGAATTTCAGGCAGTTAGGGAATGGAGTCTTCGAAGCCATCATCTGAAAATGAAAATGTGTTATCTTCAGATATGGAACAGTGACTCTAACACTATACACTTAATAAGTTGGCCACAAACTCGGCTCAGTGTATGATTATTGATTCGATTAAATCAGTACATGTAAGACAGAAACTTGTTGGGTAAGATTTGCCTTTTTATGGGGGAAAATACAACAATAGTCCATTTTAGGATTGACAGCCCCTAAGAGGGACTTCGAGTAACACTGAACACATTTTGGTATGAATGATGCGCCAGGCGGTTGATTTATGTTTTCTGGGGTGCCATGTTTATTTCCACCGTTAGGGAAAAAAGGCACACAGTAAGGGGCCATTAACGCCCCTCCGCTCCTGTATTCATTACCCAGGAGAGTCAGCGCTCAAATGATTTATTCCCTCGGGCACCCTCTTGCGAAAATATGATCTCTCCTCTTCTTTAATTAAGCCCAACATGGAGGAACTCACCAACCCTGAGGCCAGGGCGAGGGAGAGAGAGAGAGAAGAGAGAGACTTTCATGGTCTCCCTGAAAGCCTTTATTGAGTTCAGAGGCATAGTCTTTTATAATAACCTTCATGACAATGTGGGGCCAGCAACAGAGCGGCAAGGCTCTTTCAGGTGTTAAATACACATTGTCTGGGGTTTGGAGACGTTTGAAAGGAGGGAGCCACCATGGTGAGGCACAGGCATGGCAGCGAGAGCAGAGGCCAGGGACTTTGCAATTCCAAGATGAAAATGACAATAAACAGCTTCATCCATAATACATGAGGCAGCGAGTGACAAAATGTGTAATTTTATTCAATTTATGGAAGTCGAAATGAACTTCAGAGGTAATCAAAAACCTTCCTGTCTGTAATTTAATAATGTGATAAAAAACATATTTACATACCCGACAGCAGACCCCCCTCTGTGAGTGTCGGAATATTAACACTGAAAATAAACTAAGATCACATTGAATGGAACGCCCATGTTCTGGGGAGAATGCATGCATGACACCGTGAACAGGTCAGTGTAATATTGCATGGTGTCCCAATACTAGAAAAGTGCTACAATACATGACCTTCACAGTTTTTAAGTATCAGTTCTTCAAGCTATTGTGTGTGAAAATGACATTGCAGATTGCAACCAACTGAATACTCATTTCCAAGTGTGTAGTGCAACCTATGGTAACCCTTATATTCCAAGCTTCCAAGATCATGTCTCTACCACTGCCCTGACTATTCCGTCAAAATACATGAATCATTTCTAGATAATTAGAAAGATATCATATTTATTCAAGTACAATATGCAATGTGCAAACCCAATAACACCCTGGAGTAAAATCTCATAATTACAAAGTAAACCTGTTTCTTCAGACACCATAAACAAAACAGCCGCACATTCAGAATACAATCTGAACTAGTAAGTTATAAATGTCGGATGTAAAGTCAACATAGTGAAAATCCTAATAATCATATATCCAATGGTGTTTCGTGAAAACTATTGTATTTTCTCCGAAAAGTAGAGATTTATGTACAAGTAGAGCTTCATGCAGATGCAGATTAATATATTACAACTGTATTTAAACAATCTGACGAGACTGTTCCATATAGGTACAGCAATGAATTTGTACCACCATTACAACGCTTGCACAAATTTCATGAAACACTATATTGTTGCATATACTGTAGGCTAACAAAAAGCTGTTAGGAATTCACGTTAGATACATTGCTTTTTCAGCATAGAATGGTCATTCATGTAGGAAAGTAGTAACTCTTTTTGACAAGCAACTTTCTCATCATCATTTGAGGCAATTAACGATAATCATCTTTTGAGTTTAGCCTACTAACCCAATGTGGTTGACTTCATGTGCAAACGTGATGATTACCCAGGTAACTTTATAACATTTACGTGCAAGCTGCTCAAAAATCAGGCTTTCACAAGATGATCAACCCCAGTTACAGTATAACTAACTGCCTATTTACTATTCAAGCAGTAGGCCTACTTGTAATAGTATTGGTATGGGATTTTTGTCAATAACATTTTCTCATTAAAATGCGCTCAGTAGAGCCCAGATGTCCACCTACGAAGTGACTAAGTCCTATTTTAAGGGGCTATACATGCGTTGAAAATACAATATCAAAGCAATGTATATGGCTGTGAAGGATAAATGTTATATCAATGTAAATGATAACAGCATTTCTTTTAATAAATATCTGATCAGAATAGTATTATAACGTGATTTGGTAAGTGCTGAAAAAGCAGGGCAGAAACAGGCAGGTCAGGTGTAAGAGGGTTCCTCACTTCTCTTATTCCGTAACCTTTCCTGATGTTTTGGGTCTCTGCCATGGTATCGCTTCAGTATCATGCTATTTATGGCAGGTATCGTATCGAAGTCATAATTTTGGTATCATTAAAACACTACTGTAAGTCAGTGTGCATTCAGTGAGCATTCAGAGAAAGCAGAGGGGAACCAGTCCATGGAAATACCATCAAAACATATTGATCAATCGCTCGGTGAATAAATAAATATAACTGTACAGGACCATATCACCTTGCAATACATAGAGTCAGGTGATGTGAAGGTTGACTGTGAGCAAGGCATTTCTCACATGCTGAGCCCCGGCCCACAGAATTAGTTCACTTCCGGTCTTTGTTGACAAACTTCCCAGGCCAGTTTCCTGTTTTCACTCTGGTTATGGATTTCCCAGGAACAGGGTAGCGAGGGAGAGAGTTTTGAGGGTTATTTCCTTACAGAGGTCACAAGCTTTTGTGCCATGGAAATGACGCAGCAGCAGCAACAACAGCTGCCCAAACCGAACCGAACATCCTTAAGTGTCAAAAACAGGCACACTTCCCAGCTGCTTGGACATTTGAACCACAACACTGAGTCACATAATGGCATGGGCACCTGTTTTGCCGTGGCCTCAGTGTGCTGTAATTTCAAGAAGGAAGGAAGCTGAGAGAAACAGTTGAAATGAAAGAGAAATGTAGCTTTTGGCACATAATTCACAAGAATTATCAGCAGTCCACGGTTGCAGGAGACACTATTGGCTCTTTAATGTCCTATTATCTAGAGCCAGTGACATCCTTTTTCTTCCAAAACAGAAGGATGAGCCATGGGTATATGAGCGATATGGTAGAAAAAAATCGATTCACTCGTTTATCCTCCATGTAGTTACCCCTTTCTCTTTTTATTTACCTCTTTGTCTCCATTTTGAGAAGCAACTCTTCATCTACTCGGCATTTTTTTTTTTTTAATTTATCATGCTTATTTTTTTCTCTCTTTTTCTAGGGGTTGGAGCCTTCATGCATGGATGCTCCCGATGCAAAAAAGAACCGGGAGCAGCAGTCTGACTAAAATAGAGTGGGCCCTGTCACGGGCCGGGCTCCTGCGGATCTCTGAATAACGAAATGTCACTGCGCCCCTGGCTGGGCGTCAGCGCCTCCGTCAGGCGTGTCAGCAGCAGGGCCGGACATGAATAAATACTGACTGAAAACAAATCACCTGCGTCGTCTTCCCAAAGTCAGGAGCGAGGTGGAAAGAAGAACAGAAAAAATGACATCAACGGATGCTAACTCATACACACAGAACGCAGAACACAGACATATATGACACCCAGAGGGGGCAATGATGTGTAGCCTCTGACATGATTATAGTGCCACCACAAGAATGGCTCTATTTAGCTTTAGACCCTTCCAATATGTTTTGACCTGATAACTTTTACTGGATGGAAATAATCTGCAATTCAGAGCAACACAGATGATTCATTTGTGTCACTTGTCATGAGTTTTCCATGAATTTTATCCCATGATGTTGCATCACAATATCATAGCATAGCACACTCAACACAGTCTGTCTTCATATCAGCTGATGCTATGATATTATAGATATAGATATGATACTACATCTGTCATCAGGGTAAGATGCACAATGCAAAATTTCCAACTTTAGACCAAATTATTATTGACTAATAATATGTGAATTGATGTTTCACAATATGTTTTAAGCTTGTCACATATTCATGATGTGTACTTTCTCTTAAATTTGCTCAGAACCAATTGACAGATTGAAGCTAACTGCAGAGTAACAAATAAGAAGGCAGAAGTATGGATTACATCACGCTAACTGTTGGGTATTATATTAAAAAAAATATATATAAATAAATAAAAAAAACTAAAAGTTTTAAAGGCTCAAAGTTTCTTTTCTGTGAAATGCTAATATTTCATCAGGGTGTGGCTAATATTTCACTATTATGCACTAGATTCAAATGCAGTAGCTGTGGGCTTGAGTCCTTTGTCATTGATGATGAGACAAACAACCCAGCGTTGGGAGAAGGAGAAATCCCACAGACGAGCGCATGCATACCTGCCCCCCTGTCTTCTCTTGTGCGAGTGGCACAGGAAGCCGAGATGAATATAAACACACAAGCCCACCTCTTTTCTTTCACCTTCCTCTTTTTCACCACTCACTCAAGAGACTGCATTCAACCTGCAGTAGAAAAACAAACCAATAGGGTGTTTACCTTCAGATCATTAAGATAACTCTGGGAAAAGGGCTGAGCTGAAAATATTCCAAAATAACTGCTGCACCTGCTTCTTCCCATAGATATGCACACACTCTCTCTCTCACACACACACACACATATACACAGAAAGAACCAATGAGCTTGCAAACGTACAGTTTTCTTCTGAACCTTTCTTCTGAACAGTAGCAGTCGGGCATGCTCTTTCGCCAATACTGAAGAGTTCCTGCAGCAGCTCTGATTTATGACTTTCCTAACGCCACCTGAACAATCTGCAGTGAGACTCACTCCACAAATGTGTTTTTGCGCGCCATGACCTTACACTGTCCTCGACTCACCTTTCAGAAGATGAGTCTTGCAGAGCACCAGAGTTGGGGAAAGTGATATTATGTATGTATGAGTTGTAGAGGATGGTGGTGGCCGCTATGGAAACCACAAACTGTGTGTGAATAAGAGAGATGACAGTGAGGAAAGGCATGCTATTGCTGCTACCAAGGTAAGTGGTGGTGAGTGTTCTGGTGCATAATGGCTGCCTTGCACCACCCAGGTGAGCGCTACACATTGGTGGTGGTTAGTGAAGTTCCCCATTCACTGTAAAGTGCTTTGGGTGACTTGAAAAGTGTTAAATAAAATACAGGGTGTTGTTTTTGTTGTGTTGTTGTTGTTGTAAGGTGGAGTGGACAGACCTTCCACATGTGTGTCAGCTTAGTAATAAAATTGTCTACATTTCCAGCTGTTGGTGTCGGTGACTCTGGATGATAGCACAGGGCCAGCAGAGAGAAGCCCAGGTCTGCTATTTGCCTCTAAGCCAGGGGTCTCAAACTCAAATGAGCTGGGGGCCACTTCTGCCAATGTCATCTGATTGGGGGGCCACGTTAGTGTATTTCCTAAAATGCAATGGGTTTTTTTTTTCAAATACTGTATTTTCAAACACAAGACTACAAACAGAAAATGCAAGTCTTTTTATCTATTTTTAGACACCTGTGCTATATAACATTTAGCTTATAAATAAAATAATGATAAAATAAATATTAATACAAATTATAAAAACATAAAAACATGTAAGCCTATGTGTGTGTTTCACACCAAATAAAAATATTTTCCTCTCCTAACTTTTTTAAACCTGGCAAACTAGGCGTCAGGGTTAAGAAAGCAACACCATTGGATTTTTATATCAACATTTTAAAAGGCCATGGCTTGAAAGTGGTCAGAGATAAAGTCCTACTGTAAATGTAAAAATCTTTTGAGTATGAACAAACGTTTATGAAGGGGGTAAATGTACCCATCTAATTTGCCACTGGATGGCAAGCACCTCAAATTATGCACCTTTCAGTAAATACTGGATGTTGAGCATATTTGAACAGGTTTCTTTTTTGTCATATTACCCACATAACAAATTAACAGGAAAACAGTAGGCCTAAGATATATACCAACAATAGTAAACTATTACTAGCCTATAACCACAAGGCCTACAATAAAGTATCCTGGTCAAATCAGTTCCTATCGCGGGTGACTTTGTAGTTATTCAGAGCCCTATTTCTACTACCCCTGCTGTACCACATCCATTATGAACACTATCATCACGATTACCACTGCAACCTCCAAGCTATGTTGGGCAGAGGGTCAAAATAAATAATATAATATAATATAATAATATAATTATATAATATTTTATTATAAATAAAATAAGCATGGTATGCTTAATGGACACCGTCGTATACACACAAAGACGCACCTCCATTCACAGACGCACCGTCCGTGACTTATCACTGTCAATAGAAGGTCGATCATAATCTCCAAAAGGCAGATATTCTCCTTCAGAATCAGAATAGGTGTATAACATTGTCTACCCAAGACTTCATCACACGTGAACGTTTTTCAGCATTTGGTGTCTATTTCTGCTTCAATTTGTGCAAAACTATGGCCTGCATCGCTTCCGCGTCATTAAAATGCACCTCTTCGTGTTTCTAGTGTGTAATATAAGTATTTCCTGAAAGCTTTGCGCAGCGATTTTGGGTTTGAATCAAACTCTGGATGTCTAGCAAATAGTGGAGAAGAGAGAAGATTTGTCACAGTACTTGGATCTATCGTCTATTTTAATTATTTTAACATAGGTCACGGGCCGGAATTGGGCCAGACGCGGGCCGGGAGTTTGAGACCCCTGCTCTAAGCCATGCGCCCGCTGTAATCCTCAGTCTTCTCCAAGAACTCACAGGGACCACCATTCACATATGAAAGTTCAATCAATACTGCTTTCACACACACACACACACCAATTTTCCCATATGCTCTGTGGCTGTGTGTGTGTGGTGTATGTCTATGTGTGTGCATGTATGTGTAAGTCCTTGACATAATCCCACAGGAAACCAGGCTCCGTGGGTCAACACAGGATGGAAGTGATGTCAGAACCTGGCCGGCCCTTTATTTGTCCAGAAAGCACAGCAGTGCAGTCCCTTTTGTCTCACGCGGCAGGTGTAACGCGGCTTGTCCACACACTATTCATACTGCTGTGGAACAGGACTTTGGATATAAATAACGACAGAACTCAAATAACACCCACATATTCATGGAGGCAAATACAGTCATAAGGATTGTAAACTGCTCTTATGGACGACAGGTGATCATGCCGATATATGAGACTGGTGATCTGATCATGCCATGCTGTGAGAACCATCAAAACATCCACTCATTCACTGGTTGTTATTCACTATATATTACACTATGTAGTGAATGAGTAGATGTTTCAATTACAGGGCAGGACATCTGTCTGGACAAAAAAAAGCAGATCTTGAATAACAGGTTTTAAAACTGAAATATTCGTGGAGGCAAATAGAGTCATTAGCATTTTAAACAGCTCTTATGGAGGACAGGTGATCACACCATCAAGTTCTCCGATTCACCCAGGCCCACCGGCAGCAGGACACAAAGGGCCGGCAAGCCATTAATAATTATTTGCGATGGAGCTACACTGCCTGGGACTCTCGTTAAAAATACGGGCCTCATTAGGGGGTGTGGAATCATATTGTCACGCTCCACGGGAGCTCTCTCATCCTCTACTTCGGGGAGAGAGGCATGAAAGACAGAAAGACAGCGCTATTTAAAAAAAAGGAGAAAGAAAACGATAAAAAAAAGAGCAAAGTTAAGAGTGGTGAGGCATCTCCGGTATCAACGCAATCTTAAGCAAGTTTAATATTTTATCAACTTCTGTCAGGTTGTAATCATTATTTTATCGCTGTATGATGAAGGCAGCACAGCGTCTCTCTCAGTGATGACAGCTAGTTAGCTCATGTTCTCCATAACTCACTATTGGAGCGCTGCAAATTAGCATTCTATTAATATTACAGTAAATACTACCCCTAGTGAAGCAGTAATAAGACATTTTTATGTCACAACTGCAGACTGTTTACATAACTTGTATTTCAATGCTATGCAGCAGTATCAGCAATCCTATCCACAGGGATCCATTGCTTTTTAAATTGCTGCTGTGGCTCCCAAGGTTAGCAAGTCCTTGCTAGGCAAACTACAAACCACACCATTCAAAAAAGGCAGTCTACAGTGTAGCTTCAATAAAGTATTTTACAAAACATGCTGCTATGCTAAGCTATGCTAAGCCTCTCATTGCACACAAGAGTTAGTCCCCCTTGCTATGGATGATTGAAAGGAATCATAACAATAACTGTATTAGTAATGTAAATGTAAATCAGGTTTCTAGGTCAAGTATACTTGTGTATACAAGGAATTTGATCTCTGCATTTATCCCATCTGTGACTTAGTGAACACACAGTAAGGTGAAGCACACACTAACCCGGAGCAGTGAGCTGCCTTGCTACAGTGGCGCTCGGGGAGCAGTGAGGGGTTAGGTGCCTTGCTCAAGGGCACTTCAGCCAATGTGGACATGGGAGAGCAGTGCTCAACCACTTCCCCCGCCCACTGCATTTTTCCTACTGGTCGGGATCGAACCGGCAACCCTTTGGTTTCAAGCCTTAAGCCCTAACCAGGCCACGGCTAATGCTAACATCACATTGAAAATAGAAAGCAACCTTTATTTAAGATAAGTTGAATCTGAGAAACAGAAGGCAAATCCCTTAGTCATCCACCATCATGGGAAAGATTCAAGAGCATTCTACTGGAGTAATGCATGTTGACTTGTGCATGTCAGGGAATGAGCACACCGAAAAATAGATCTTCAGTTTTTAAAGACAGAATTATAGGGCAATTTCAAAAGTAAGGCCAAATTCAAAACTATGACCAAGCATGGAAGAAGTATTTGGAAAGCTATTTTGTCAGCAGCCACAGTGAGGAGGATGGTCAGTGGTCAAACTCCACAGACATTTCAGAATCATAGTCACCATCATAGAGTTTGGCAGCATCTTGGGGTCAGCGCATGTATCCAAATCCACCATGAGACAACATCATCATACAAGCAAACTGAAAGACATACCAGTAAGAAGCTTTTACTATCTTTTTTGTAACTGGGACTGAGATGTGGTCAGACAAAACAAAAAATAGTTTAAAAAATATATGGTGCAGATCTGTGATGCTATTAGGGCTGTTTCACGTCCAAAGGCCCTGGCAGTATTGAATGCATAATGTAGCCCGTGATTTCAAATCCAAAATTTGCAATCATCTGGGAGCGAGGGGTTGGCTTGACAATTGTTATAACCCTTTTAACAATGAACAATATGAGTGGAAAACGCGGCTTCCACTCAATTTTTATAACCCTTTTCCCCTCATATTGTTGACAATTTGTTATATGCCTTTTGCACTCACATAAATAAGGGTGCCAGTGATTTCAGAGGTCTCCAAAAAGCTACGAGACAATCCACATCCCATTTGTGAGGCATGCAGAACAAAACAATACACACACACACACACAGGACTTCAAAACAGGCAGATGCAACATGCACCTCAAGAGCTAAATCTGATGATGATCAATGTCAGCCAGTCAAGCCTGCACAATGTCTGCTGCACAAGACGCCCACAGTCAGACGTAGAATTTATAACTCTCAGGTTGGCAGGAATAGGCAGAGTTTCCTCCCAGCGTCTCCAAGCAAGTCATTTGTTCTGTTTCTCCTCTCTCAGTCAAATCACATTACATCAAAGCAGACCTGGCCGGCTGTCATATCTGGAGATTACATCACCATCTGTCGTTCAGAGAGAGAGAGAGATACAGAGAAAGGGTGTGTGTGTGTGTGTGAGGGTTCATACTGTATGAGTCATAACATTCTGAAGTTAAAGGTTTTTGTGTGTTTGTGTGTGTGTGTGTGGGTCTGAGATCATACTTGTCTCACAGGTTTAGTGTGAGTGTCTCTGGTGCCTGTCTGTGCTACAGTGTGTGTGTGTGTGTGTGTGTGATCACGACTGGTTGTTTAACACAGCCCCCTACCTCAGTGTGTGTGTGTGATCACGACTGGTTGTTTAACACAGCCCCCTACCTCAGTGATAACAGCTGCTCCTCTTTCACATCAGTGGATGTTCGACATTAATTAAAACCCCCCTCTGGCCACCCTTCCCATAAACACACGTCTCCACAATAATCTTCCTGAGTCTGCATCTACAAAGATGCAACAAGACGTGCGTGCATTTATGAACCCACTTATTATCTGTTGGTAACCAAGGATGGAAACCAAGTAGAGGATTTTGAATTTCGACTGCAATTTGAAACACAGAAATGCTACTGCACCAATCTTGCAATAGAACCATACAGTAATCCAGAGAGTGTGCCATTGCAGATTAAGTTCAGTAACGTTATGGAGCAGTAATAGACCATGGTCAAGTATGCCAATTTCTTTGCAAGGTTCTGTTCCGGCCTTTAATGTGACAGCGAATAGAGAGATGAGTCCTTGACCTGCCATAGG
This sequence comes from Alosa sapidissima, assembly GCF_018492685.1. Lineage (NCBI taxonomy): Eukaryota > Metazoa > Chordata > Actinopteri > Clupeiformes > Clupeidae > Alosa > Alosa sapidissima. Next base: position 7,330,962 of record NC_055974.1, read on the forward strand.
TCACTACATCTCCACGTTCCTTTCATGTGTGTAAAAAGAATGAAATCGGACTTGCGTTCTCAAATGTGCTGCCCTTGCAGCTTGATGGAGCGTAATGTGGAGCTGTGGTGCCTGTCAACAGACGCAGTGGTGTGGCGCACTCATGAGAGGAGGCCGATGATGGATGATAAATAAGTAGTCATGCACCAATCGAAATGTCAGCTACGCTCTGTCGTCTGTGCAACTCACGACTCTATGGGAGGTGATCTGTCATCCTGCCTCTCTGCTATGACTGCAGACCGTATTTTAGCTTTCTTTTCAAAGAACCAATAAAAGTGATTGACAATACAGTATATAATGGTACAATCATATATATTTTTAATTGGGATTGAATATTTACTGAATTTAGTTTATTTAATGTTAAAACACAATTGTAGCCTTCAAATAATATCATCCAGATGTTAATTCCCCTCAAATGGTGTGCAATGTTATATGAATATTAGTGAATAGTATATTGTTTTTTCCATCGCCATGATGCAGATGTCTCTTTAAATTAATGTCTGTGGGTGTGTGGCAAGCCTTCAGAGAAAGAGGACATGCAAAGATAGTTGCTCCCACAGAGATTAATATACTGAAGCAGGTTTAATTAAGGGAAATATAATGTTATTATAATTATCTACAATACCACCGAAGGTGTAGGTCAGAAACAGCCAGCATCATTACCAACTTCCAAGGATTGATTTAATAAAACAGATCTTATAGGTTAAAGGACAAGTATGGTACTTACATTTTCAAGAGAATATACTAGGAAAGCTCTTGGACTTAAATGTGACAAGGCTGCACCCTGCTGTTGGCCATGAGCATTATACCCAAAGTAAACAACAGGTAAGCCATATTCAGGTGGTTCCCAGTGCTCTTCATTATGCAACTGTTGATGGGAAGAAGCCAGAAGTGCTGTTTGTATTAACAAGTGTTTTTCATTCACTGCCAGTGGTAGTGAAAAATGGAGCACATCAAAGGAAAGATGATAGTTGGAGACAACTTTGTGAGGTGAAATGAGTCCAAGTATTTACAGAAAAAGAACAATCATTAAGGGAAAAAGCTTAGCCATGGATACACACATTTCTAAATGGATACATTCAGCCACTTTAAATATTATAGTAGGCCTATTACCCTTTTATATTTGTGCACCTAAATATTATAGCAGACCTGCCAACCCAGAACTGATATTATGAGTACAACTTTCTCAGCTCATCTAGATGTGTGTGGCTATTTGGATATTTGACTAATTTATTAATGTTGCTGAGAATTAAGCTGAGTGTGTAACTGAAAATAATAACTTTTTTTGTTATTATTTACTGTACCACCTTTCACAAAGATTCCACTGAATGATTAATTTAACTGGTAACAGCCTTGTATCATGCCATTCCGTTTAGGATCACAAAGGTGGCTAGGCAACATCAGAATATAGACACATAGCACAGGGTAAACTGGAACTTTTGTTCTTTCTTTCTTGAGTTTGTGTTAGAAGTTGGCTGGTTTCAGATTTGTTGATAAATTGATTTTCGGACTTTGATTTCTGGTGATCTGGTTTTAATGTGGTTCTGCTGGTTCTTAGCCTGCTGCCTAGCAGCACGGCAGGATGGGCACTGCTCAGATAGAGCCATTAAGAAGCGCGTGAAAAAATACAGACTGGAGGAACTAAAGAGAGAGCTGGAGGCTTTGGGGGTTAACGTTGATGGACATGGACAAGACATGGATGAAAATTAAAAAAAACAAAAAGACCAAAAAGGAACTCCAAAAGCTCTTAATAAAGTAGCTGAAGCAGGTTGAGGACGGCAGAACTGGCCTGGACAAGAGGGCTAGGGAGAGGGCAGAAGGACTAACTCTGCCCATGGAGATCCCAGAAGACGTCTTAAATGTTCTTCATGACCTTGATGCATTCTTGGACAAAGAGTTGGAAGACTATGAGAGAAATTAACGGAGGGATGACAATGTGAAAGCTGTGCTCGACAGTCTCCTAGATAAAGTGGACTCGACTCTGGGTGAGTAGAAGACATCTGCTTATTGAGTGTAAGACGTAGCCTTGCATCACCAGAACCGACTTGAGCTCGGGGCAATACGTGGTAATAAAAAGTATGCTCACATTTAAAACATCAAGATGGTTCAGCATTGAATTTTAATAAATTGTTCCCCCATTATGTTTAGCTTCAGAAGGACTGAAAGACAAAGGAGAAAAGGAGAGAGTCTTGAGGCCAGAGGTTGGAGACAGGAAGGAGGCCGAGCAGGAAGCCAATTTCTGTGCCAGAGAGAACCACAAAGGCTCCGTCCCCAGGAGGAGGTTTCGGGGGGCCAGACACAGCAGCAGACGGCTGACTGTGTGAACAATTGACACAGACTTAACCATCAAAAACCATCAATAAAGCAGATCCAATTTGTAGTGATCTTAATGTTTCTCCATGATTCATTTCTCAAATATAATTCTGCAACCTAATGACTCATACCAAGCTGTTCCTGTAACAGACAATCTTGAAGATTTTTTGAGTAGCACCTCGAGCCGAGAAAAAAAAAAAAAATCACGTCGGCCTTCATGCATGCAGCCAAAAACAGACAGCCATACTTGCAAGACAAATTTTAGATAGTGACCCACCTTTAATGTTGAATATCTACCTAAATGTGATCCAATGTGTTCCTGAAAGTGCAAACTGAATCTTTTACAGTAGCTCTATAATGTTGACAATCTGTTTTAGAGCCTAATAATCCTGACCTATGAAAAACACTTGTGTTGAGGGCAGGGCTGTAGTACTCGAGTCCGGTCTTGGACTCGAGACCGTTTTTCTATGGTCTCGGACTCGCTAGAATTTGGACTTGGTCTTGTCTCGGTCTCGGCCACTGGTCTTGCCAAATATGGCTTTTGGTCTCGACCGAGTCCAGGTGTCTTTAGGGCCATCAAAATTAACGTGTTAATCGCCGCGATTCATTTTGAAATACATAATGCGTTACAAAATATTAACTCAATAGTGTTTACCTTTGTGGGGGGCTGATGTCACGTAACGGAAGCCGCAAAACCTAAAACCGCAAGCCTGAGAGTTTATTTTACTGTCTGTGGAGTTAGCTGAAGATAAAGAGGAACCAACATTTAGCCAAATAGTAGCTTTACTGCAAACTTCTTTTCACTCTTGTTAGATAACGTTTACAATGTCAAAATGCACCAACTGCAACAGTTACATAAAGATGATACTTTTCGGCTCCTCTCCATTAAGATCTAACTTGAACGTATGCTACTCCATTTAATTAAGAGCGCGTCTGAACGCACACGAGAAGGAGAGAAAACGATTGGCAGGCTCCAGCTGGCTTGTCGTTGTTGATGATAATTGATATCTCCTTTTTAATATAAGAAACTTATAAAAGGAAGGCCACAAAGACGAGGTTAGAGGAGATTGCGGATTTATCCGATTTCCACTACTGACCAGTTATAAACATGTATGTAGGCTGCACTCACTGTGATTTGAAAAATGGACAAAAATATGAAGAGTTGTCTTTGCCTTTGTGTAATGGAACTGGTGAGTCTTGAAGTCTTCAATAATTTGTTTACATGAAGCACATATTATGCCGATTGAAACACATTCCATTCAGATAGCTAGGTGACTGGCTCAGGCTCATCATTCACTTTTAATTGCAAACAGAAAATGTCTAGCTAGCATCATGTCATTACATGCTTCTATTTCCAAAGGAATGAAAACTGTTTATACCAACTTAATATCATGCTTATCATTGTTAATATTGTACAATACATGTGGTACAAACAATATTAGAGCTTGTGGACTAGCTATAGGCTATATTTCAATGGAGCTGGTAAAAAAAAGATCATTATGAGAACGTGGCCACAATGGGCTTAACGTAACAGTGCACCATTTACAAATGAGTTAAACAGCATCATATGTGTAGTATTTCTTAAGAAATGAATACTTTAAAACACATTTACTGTGTCAGTATTATCATTTAAATAATATAAAAGTGTTTTACTTTTACCTTTGTGGTTACTCATTAATTTTGTGATTTATGTTGAAGCTTTAGTCTTTAGGAACTTTTTAATTGCGGTTAATCGAGATTAATTCATTTCAAAATATATATTTTGAATCGTTTGACAGCCCTATAATAATATTGGAGAAGGGGAATGGCTACACTTACAAATCCTGGGTGTGTTCACACTGTTTTTGCTTTTAGATAATAATAATAATAACCCAAAATGATTGTCTTGATACTGTCATGCACAAGACTTTTTTTCCTATCCTGGACTCGGTCTTGACTCGGACTCGAACATTTTTGGACTCGGTCTTGTCTTGGACTCGAACCTCTTTGGACTCGGTCTTGACTTGGTCTCGACTAGTCCTGGTCTTGGACTCGACAAAGGTGGTCTTGACTACAGCCCTGGTTGAGGGACTGATGTGGATATTACATTACATTACATTTGGCTGACGCTTTTTAACCAAAGCGACTAACAACATGGTAAACAGTAAGTTTTTAGAACAATTCTCACAATTTTAGGACAGTTTAAAAAAACATTAGAGTACAGTAAGAATAAGTGCGTCGGTGAGTGCTGTTTTTAACAGTTACTTGTCAGTTTAAAACGGCTGGTGAGTGCTAGGATCAGTAAGACTTGTTGTAAGTGTTGCTATGAGAGTAGATGTTCTCTAAAGAGCTGGGTCTTCAGGAGTTTTTTGAAAGTGGAAAAGGATGTCCCTGCCCTTGTAGGAACTGGCAGTGTGTTCCACCAACGAGGAACAACAGATGAGAAAAGTTTGGATTGGCTTGAGCGTACCGGTGGTAGAGCTAGACGTCGTTCGTCAGAGGAGCGCAGCGGTCTGGAGGTAGTGTAAGTCTGTATGAGGGCATTCAAGTAGGTGGGAGCAGAACCGGAGACTACTTTGTAGGCAAGCGTTAGAGACTTGAATTTGATGCGGGCCGCCATAGGTAGCCAGTGTAGCTGGATGAGCAGCGGGGTAACATGTGCCCTTTTGGGTTGGTTGTAGACCAGGCGCGCCGCCGCGTTCTGGATCATCTGAAGTGGTTTCACTGCGCAGGCTGGGAGACCTGTCAGGAGGGCATTGCAGTAGTCGAGTCGTGAGATGACTATTGCCTGAACCAGAAGTTGGGTAGCATCTTGAGTCAAGTAAGTCCTGATTTTCCGTATGTTGTAGAGTGCGAAACGGCATGACCGGGCGACTGAGGCAACATGATCTGAGAAGTTTAGTTGGTTGTCAAGAACAACTCCTAGATTTCTTGTGTCCATATGTGTTGTTGTCCATTTCCTATGTGGCCTCTATTCAATCATGTCTGGACCTATTACCTCTTTTCAATCCATTATTATGACCGCCGCTAGCAAAGCGGTCATATAGGAATGGTCAAAGTTTTTTTTTTTTTTCCCCCCCCCCGTCATCTACTACTACTACCTGAATTTTTGGTCAACGATACCCGGGACACCGAACCACCGGGGCACATGAAATTTGGTGGGTATGTAGCCCCACTAGACTTTTACGGAAAAATTTTCAACATTTTCACCCCTCCCCCCCCCCCCCCCCGTGCTGGGCCCCCCGAACCGCAAAAAAAGCAGTTTTTCCTAAATAACTACCTGAACCGTGGCACTGAGGATGAAGAATCTTTTATGGTATGTTGGTCTCAAGGGCCCACATCAACCTAGCCCATAATCACTCATTTGTGATTTGCACCCCCCCGGTAAAAAATGAAAATGCAATATTATTCTGCTTTAATCGCCCCTATCTTCAGTTAAGATGTTCAGAACTGCACCAAATTTTATGTGTATGATTGACCTGGCATTCTCTGGGGGTATGCCAAGTTTCGTAGAATTTCATCCATGGGGGGGTCTAAAAAAAAATTAGGTTATGTGTAGGCCTACATTTAGTGACTGTACACTCATTGGCCTGTAGATGGCGGTGCACACATATACACATGCACACACACAGGCATCCACATACTATCGGTATTAGAACGGCCGATACATAATTACAAATTCAGTAGGATTAAAAGAAAGCCAAAATAAATATTCATCATCATCATCATGGCTGCATTTCCAGTATTGGCGATAAGTAGTCGTTTGTCCACTAGATGGCGCATCGTTGCAGTGAGGCGTAATTTTGTTGGAAGTTAAAAGTAGGTTGGAAAAAAACCTAGGTTTGTTACCGTTAGCGTTGGTTGAGTAATGGAGGCATTGATTGATTGCATTTGTAGAAAACTATAAATGCGGTTATACCAAGCAAATTGATAGCAGCACTGTAATTGTATCGGTTGCACGTGCTACAAAAATCATTCTGTCCAATGGAAGATTTACCAACTTTACACCGGTCTGATACAGTTTTGCCTATACATGCGTGAGACTGAGACGCCTGTTTATTTTGTTTTAAGTGCGTGCAGGGTGTGAGAGGGGAATCGATGTGCTTTGATTCCAGCTTGGTTGTTGTAGTCTGTGAAATTAAAAAGCACGTGTGTGTGAAGTATCCAAACAATGACACCTTCATTTCATTATGGCTGCTTTAGCAACACACCTTAAGCTACTGTGTAGTGGGTCCCATTTAGAAGTGGCTACTTCATTCACGCTTTCCTTGACTCATGGAGCTGCGTGAATTTTATTACAACTTTTCGCCACGATATGGCAGTTTAAGTCCGCTTGATACTGTAAGGCGTGAGCCTTTGGTTTCCAAAGGAGATTTTATTTGTGTCGCCAGCATAGCCTATTAACTTATATTAATTTATATTGTAAATAGGCCTACCTTATAAGCCTACCTGTAGCTTAGGGAAGCTAACAGCTTTCTATTAGGATCTAGTTTGTTAGTTACAGTTTTGTCATAACTCCCTGATGCATTTTTGCATTTAGAATAGCCAGAGCACGGATATCTCAATCGGAAAATTAAACAATATCGGGTGCCTATGGACTAGGCTGGGTAAACCCAGCCTGATCTGCCCGCTATTTATTTTTTGATTTCTTAAAAGATTGAGCTTGGTCTGGTGAAAGCCAGACTAGCCATGAACCTCAGTTACACAATGCAAGGGAACATGAATCAGCCTATATTTGCACGAACAATAACGGACAACAGCTCTTCAACTTTGGCCCGTTAAAATGTGTATGAACAGTCTAGCGACGCATTTCATCAAGGCCCATTTGGACATGTCAGTTATTTGCACCACTGGTTAGATGTAAAACAGCATTTCGTTTCAGACTACTGTTACTTAATTTGTGCATTAACAATAACGTTTCAGACTACTGTTACTTAATTTGTGCATTGACAATAAAGTATCACATGAACTAAAGATGACTAAAATCTTATGTAGAAGAAGAAACATTCATCCAAAAATTACCTTTGTTTTTGATAGCTGTTGAAAACGGCATGGAACTGACAGAGATGTTTTTGTTTATAAATAAATAAATAACATTATGCTGATACCTTTTGCTTTTCCCAAATACAATGTAGCCTACAGGTGTAAGTGACCTTTCATCAATCCAGTTGCAATGGATGAACTGTGATGAACTGCCCTACTTGTGATTGTTTAGAGATTTTAAAGGTTTTATAACAATGCTACATCTTCTTTGGCTATTCTACAATCTATTCACCTTTTCAGCACCAGTAGGCTACTTTCTGTGCAGCCGCACACACACACACTCAGGCATGCCAAACAAGCATACACAAAAGTTTCAAGAGTGGGGGATGGAGTAAAATATGGAGACAAATTGAAGTGTGATTTCTTTTCGCGGAACGGATGTACAGGACTTTTGCCATGAACAGTGTATAGACAGTGTAAGCAGTAACACAGTGGACAGTCAGTACAGTCAGAGGTCATGGAAATAAGTGTATAGAGGGATATGTGGAGGCAGATAGAATATGCAGAGAAGTCTAACTCTCATCTTCCTTTAAGTGAAGCATTGAAGAGCCCTGGGGACAAATGACTTCCTCAGTCTGTCAGTTGTGCATGGCAGTGAGCGTATAGTCTTCAACTGGTCAAGCTCTTCTGCATTATGATAGCTGTGGAGTGGATGACAGTCATTGTCCAAGATGTTGATTAGTTTGTTCAGGGTCCTTTTGTCTGATAAAATGGTATAAAACATGAATTGCTCTTTTTTTATTGATAAGACAAATTTGATTGTTTCTACGCATAATACATTTAAATGTTAAAACAGCTTGCCATGGATGCACACACAATGGTAGGGGAGAGCTGGGACGGTTGAAACACTGCGATTTCCTTGAAAACCACTCACGTCATGTGTATCAAACTTCGTCAGCACGTACAGCACACAATGTCTATTACACCCGCAAAAAATTCTTGTTTACATCATGCCGTTCTGGAGTTAGAGTCGTGAAGCAGTTTTTGAGTGCGGTAAGTGAATTCTTTCCTCCGGTACTTTTTTTTGACTTACAACTTGTATTTATTGTTTCGTGTCATTTTAATGATACGACAGGTGTATTAGTACTGCAATCAGGGCTTGAAAACGAAATCATTTTTCAAACGTTCCGTTCCGAACGGTTCAGGTAGGCCTATGTTTAACGTTTTCGTTCTTGCATGCGTTCCGCCACCAACATATCGGTCCTGAACCGGTTCGGAACGCAAAATATCGTTCGTTCTTAAAGTTCCGGCAGTGTTTGGCGGGCCTATCAAGTCTATTTTTGTGGACTTTACCTTAGAATAGACGTACTCATTATTTCCCCTTGATTTAGCCTATACCGTAGCTATGCCCAAAAATAATAAATCACAGGCGACATCCAAAAACATTCAGATGGGCTATCCATCCCATAGCCTACAGACTTACTGTAGGCCTAACCTATGCCTATAAATAATTTCTTATCAAAAATATTTCTGGATACATGCTAAACTCCTTACCTGGTTGTAGCCTTTTTTAAAGTTTTATCCATATGGAGATCTTCAAAGGCTTGCGCTATAATTCCAACCCTGTTTATAAACTAACCTTTCTGTTGCTGACAAGGCTCATCTCAAATTTCCCGTTTAACTCTTCTACATAGAATAGGCTATAATTGCGCAAACATTTCAAATCCCGACTTTGAAACGACAAGGCGTGGACAGGCAAAATAGCTATTACGCATAGACTACAAACAATTTCCAAATCAGTTTCAGTAGCCTACGCTACGAGCTGGCCTAAGATCCGAAGTGGCAGATGGATAGGTTACATTACAACAGCAAGACAAAATATACACATTTGGACCAAAGGTCCATTTATTCGTTTTTTTTTTTTTTTCAAACTGCAGAAATCAAATTATTAGGCTGTTATATAGAGAACGAAAAAAAAAAAGGTTATTAACCGGTTTTGTGGATTTCAGAATAACATTTCTGTTCCGGAACAGTTGAAGACCATTGTTTTCGTTTCCGCTCCTCGTAAAATTCCGTTCGTTTTCGGTTTTCGTTCCTTGAACCGGTTCGGAGCCCTGACTGCAACACATCCATAAGTGTGCAATATCAGAGTTTTTTAGTTTAAGGGCAAGATAGGTTTAACTGGCAGGAGGCACTGTCGGGACGATTGAAACACTTCATATCTACCTATAGAGATAGCACCCCTTTTGCGGTCGCGACCTATTGGTTTTTAATGTACAAAAAGATGCAAACAGCAAAGTAAAGGGAGTATTTGCCTTATTCACACGGCGGCCATTGTTTAAACCAAAACGAGGCTACAGGGTACACTTACTATATAATTAATGCCACCTACAGGTGAATGCATAAAACATAACAATCCTATGGTTTGTGTACCCTGTAGCCTTGTTTTAGCCGCCAATGGCCGCCATGTAAATAAGGCGAATTGAGAGTGTTCTTGATTGAGATTGAGTTTTCCTGATGAACAAAAATATATTTTAGTACCATCCCTGACCAGCCATTGCTGTTCTTTTCTACTGCAGCAATATTGTAGAAAGGCTTTAACTTACACTCTTATTTAATTACTTCAGGCCAAAAGTGTTTAAAGGGGAGATTTTTTTCTTGTTAATATGCAATTCAACACCAAGTAAAATCTATAAAATCAAGTTTGCAAGACTTCCCATTTCCTCATCAAAGTAACGAATCAGAACATTCTAGATATTGCTCATATTTCCATTTGTTGCCTCATCCGCATTTAATGAAAACATGGTAATTTTTAGTTTTACAGACAACTCAGTTTTCCCAATGAGCAGCAATACTGTGTGTGCTCATGCAGGAGGTCTGCGCATTTGATAACGACAATCTGGAGAGGGCACTTTTGTCTTCAGCAACAGATTGTATAAGGTTGACAAGAGGTTGCGATATGGTGAGGGACAGGTCGTGTTGCGCTATGAAAGAACATGCGTAGGCTACTTTCTAAACGTAAAAACGGTCAGCCATAGATAAACGTAGCCTACCTCTGTCGTGGTGGCTAGTTGCACCAGGTAGGGAAGATGTCCTGAAGTGCACGAACGTTAACCTTATGGCGGTCTTCTGATTGGTGGCGTGTTAAAACGTTTTCCTATTGCATCCATAAACAATTTTCTTGCAGCGAACCGCGCAAAAGCAAACCCCTGGCACTTTAATTTCTTTACACCATGGCTTGTTAGTTCTCCCCCGTTTCCAACAGCCGCAAATCTCCATTTATTTTTTTAACTTTTGACACCTGCCTTCCTTTAGCAACAACGCATCCATGACAGCTAGTGGCCTTGCCAAATAGACGCACACAAATCATGACGCTAATATGCAAGGTTCTGGTAGGCCTACTGGTTATGGTTTTGTGCTATAAATTAATAATATTTTATAGTAAAGTTTTATGTTGACTATTTTAATTGTATAGTTATTTTTTGTCAACATACACTCACAACCTACTGTCGTTAAAAGTGAGGCCTAAGCAAAATAGGCTACAAGGCTGTCTGTGCGTCACAAACACGACTGATCCCCTTACTCGACAGTTCGAGATGATGACAATATTATTATTATTTTATGTTAACACGCTCAGTCAAAACCTTCCGTCGCATATTGTGAAAAACATTGTTGTACATGTCAACAGACGGGATAATAAACTGCATAGGCTACGGTTTAAATTGCGTCGCTTTACACATAATGTTAGTTGCATTGATTAAAAACTGTAACAATAATAGTACCCTACATCGGGTGGCATAGCAGGCTATCTGTTCAAGTCATAGGTGACACCCAAAATGAATGACCTCCCCTGACAAGACTTCGCGATAGTAATTGTCTACATTGATGCACGGAAAGAACACAGCCTACGCTTCTTCTTCGAATTCGCACATAGAGCTCACAATATCATATCCAAAAAAGTTAAACGGATTGGCCAACCTCATCAGCTGTCTCGATTGTGTCACTATAATCCAACTTTTAGACCGTTATAGTCCTCCATACGTGTTCTTTTTTTTTAAGCAAACGCCCGAGACGAGCGTGTAGCTACAAAACAAAGCGAAATTCATGGCTGACGTAGGCTATCTTCTTGAGCGGTCACTGATTGAGACACAGAAAGTTCTCAAGAACACTTTTAGGTCTTTAAACATTTACCTAATATTTGTAGTTGGAAAAGCAAAGGTGATAGTCTCCCCCCCCCTATTTTTTTTCTCATCGGATCTGCATCGATCTCAAATATGACATTTCTAAAAACAAATTGACGGAAATCCGTCCCACGACGGACAACTTTAATCCTTGATTAAGGTATGCAAAGAGGAGAGCTGAGGCAACTCATCTACAAGTTAGGCCCCCAGGCTATTTGAACCCAAACAACAGGGTATTCAACCAAGAGCAGGAAGGCAAGCTTCAGGCATACCTGAAAAGAGCAGCTGCCATTTACTTTGGCTTGAACCCTAAAGGTCAGTGTGAAGACAACAGGGAAACATAGTAGGCCTATTTATTCACATTTCAGAACTACAAATAAATACAGAACTATATACAGATACATATGAATACAAAACACAGTGAATAAAAGTTATAACAATGTCTTTCTTGACCTCAGGTACGCGGGCTTGCGTATCAGCTTGCAGCAAGGTTTGGCTGCAAATGCCCTGCCTCCTGGGAGGAAAAGGAGATGGCAGGAAAAGACTGGCTAACATCTTTTCTACAGCGTGCCACCTCCCTGTCCATCCGCCGCCCCCAAGCCACTAGCATGCAGCGTGCCACCAGTTTTAATAAGGTCAACGTGAGGTCCTTCTTCCTGAATTTACAAAAGGTCCTAGACCGCCACAGATTTACAGCAAAGGACATTTGGAATGTGGACGAGACAGGTATATTCATGAAACTCATGTTAATAAATAAATAAATAGATAAATACATATATACCTAAATACAATACATCCATAAATGAAATTACATTAATAAATACTAGTCTAACTATATACACATTCTTAAGTTCATTTAAAAGAATACATTTCATGTTTTTGCAGGCATTATCACTGTGCAAGTCCCAAACAAAGTGGTAGCCACCACGGGGGAGCGCCAGGTAGGCGCTATGACCTCCGCGGAGAGGGGGACATTGGTCACTATTGCCTTTGTGGGCAACGCACAGGGAAACCATGTCCCCCCATTCTTTATCTTCCCCAGGAAGAAATACAAAGACCACTTCGTCAGGGATGGTCCAGCTGGCTCGGTGGGTTCGGCCAGTGGATCCGGGTGGATGCAAGAGGCAGAGTTTTTGCTTTTCCTCAAGCACTTTGTTAACCACACCCATGTTTCTAAAGAATCCATGTTGCTGCTACTGCTGGATAACCATCACTCACATATATCAGTGCCAGCAATAGATTTCTGTAGGGTACATGGGATCGTAATGCTGTCTTTTCCACCTCACTGTGGAAACCGGCTCCAGCCCCTGGACTTGAAGTGTGTATGGTCCACTTAAGCATTATGTGAATGTGGCTGCAGACCTGTGGATGAAGAACCATCCAGGCCAGCAAATGTCAATTTATGATGTCCCGTCCCTGGTGGCAGCATCACTACCCCTGGCGGCAAGCATTTCAAACCTGGTGGCCGGGTTCCACTGCACCGGGATCTGGCCCCTGAATCCTGGGGTCTTTGAAAAAGGAAGTCTTTGCGACGTCATTTGTGACAGACCGCCCTCCTACCCCAACAGACAGTGCAGACCAGGTGTCGGAACCCTCTGCGACCCCAGGTACATTAAATAAATGGAATAATAAAATAAATAAATAAATATGAATGTTACATTTAAGATTAACCAGTTCTTTAAAAAAAGTTCATCCTTCCATTTGCAGACATTGCCATCCTTGAAGCTGCTGAAGATTTCAGCCCGGAGGCAGTCCGTCCCTTTCTGAAGGCTGGTCCTAGGAAAGAAAAGAGGAGGGAGAAGGAGGCAAGTTAAGTTTAGTGTTTGACTTGTCATGTGCAGTGAATTCCAAGTTGTTTAACTATCATTACATTAAAACTAAATCAATATAATTATTGCCAATGTCCTATTTACCGTTCCAGGACAACTGCGATCCTTACAGACACCCAGTCAAGATGGCTTTGGAGAGGGAACAGGAGGAGCGCCTTCTGAATAAAGCCCCAAAGAAGCGACTGTTCTCCATCCCCGCCGTCGCCGTCTCTGCTGCAGTCGGCCCTGTCTCCACCCCTGCAGCAGTTACCCCAGCTCAGAAACGACGTCATTTCAAGTCGTCCATGCCTGCCATCGCTCTTGCCTCCATCGCTGCAGTCGTCCCTGCCACCACCTCCTTAGCAGCAGTCGCCCCTGCCACCGCAGGTTCCCAGGAGGAGGAATGTTTGGTGTGTGGGAAGGCTTTAGTTCCTCCATGCCTGGGGAAGTGTGGGTGCAGTGCCTGTTCTGCCTCCACTGGTCCCATGAGGCCTGCTCTGATGGTGCAGAGCACTACATCTGCGACATTAATTAAATGTTAATTTAGCTACTGTTCTTTGTTTCTTCATTCATGAATTAAATGTTAATGATTATTTAGCCTATACTGTTCCTAGACTTGTTTCTTTTATTTTCAATTACACAACACATGTTCACTATAATAATTAAATCAATCAAATTCATTGACTCAATTATCACAGGAAACACATATTAGGCTAAATATTCTGATAGTTAAAAATTGGCCTTTGTCAAATAACTGCACTGCGTGTTGTGTATGCCACCAAACTAGCCTTTCAATCACGATATTTTTCATCTCTCATCATCCATTATTTAATGTTCATTATATTCAGTAATAGTAGGCTAGTCTAGCCTACACATATCGTAGGCTATGTATACATACATTATTTCCATCATCTTGTAGGCCTAGACCATTTAAAACAATATAATGTACCCTGAGGACGATGGGTCGAAAAGGAAGGATCTTGCGCGAGATGCCCATAATTATCAGGTGAGTTGGAAGTAGTTTAACGTCTTCCGGTTGACCTTGTTTTCTTCATAATAACAGGCTATTCCTCAATCACTCAATATGACTCAAGGAAGAAATGTAAGAAAATGAATTGTAAACAGATGTGTCTGTCTTAATCAAAATATCATATTAGAAAGATTAGGCAAAATGTACATAGGTTTATCGCTTATTGTTTATTGAGCGACAAAAATGGTTAATATGAATCTTTAAATTAAAATTAATGTCAAAATACGTTTTTAACAGTATGTACATAAGGTAGGTACTGGTCGAGTAGCGCTGTCAGAAACGAATGACGTTCTGCAGTCGTAATAGAACCAACTTTTATCTCGTAAATTACCCCACTAATAATGCCCTGAATGGTACAAAACTTCTACAGTAGTACAACTATGACCTTTAGTCCAATAACGAGGCATTAGAAAGTTTGTAAGTGCACCAGAAGTTTAGTAAAATAACACTTGCCTGATAGCTCGTTATTGGACTAAAGGTCATAGTTGTACTACTGTAGAAGTTTCGTACCATTCAGGGCATTATTAGTAAGGTAATTTACGAGATAAAAGTTGGTTCCATTACGACTGCAGAACGTCATTAGTTTCTGACAGCGCTACTCGACCAGGGTTCGACCAAGGGAAAAAAGGTTCTGGGAGGGTGTTTGGCTCGGGATCATGGTGCAAAGGACCCTAGGGTGAAATTACTCTGAACCATCGCTTTAACAGCAACTATGTGCTAACAGGCTACCGCCTATCAGAGCAGCTCAATTAGCAATAAGGTACAGAGATGGTTCCGTAGCCTCTTTGACAGCTCAGGGATATCAATGCAGAGGTATGTAACCTATATATTTATGCTTTTGGAGTGTAATTTCTTTGAAATAACAACTAGCTGAATAACTTTACTGATATTAGTTAAAGTGGATAGTTTATACTCAAGTGAACTTTCAACAGTAGCCTATACATGGATTTCTATGCAACGTCACGAAAACATGCGTGCGCAACTAAGAGGCAGAAAGCACCATAGAACAGCATAGAGCAGTGCTCTCCATGAAAAGAATAAAATGAGTTTTTGTGCTAAAAACTGCACCAATTCGAAATCACGATGGTTAGAGAATGTTCAATATGTTCAGTATCCCTAACATGTCTTAGCCAAAAATGACAAAACACGACATTAAGAAGGCAAATGAACGGCAAACTCTGAAATATAGTCTGAAATGAGATATTATCATTGAGACAACAGGGGTATACAAAGAAATCTGATTGTAGCTTACAGCAGCCGACTATTTAGGTTAAGTTTGTAACGTTGTGGACGGCCACCAAGCGTCTTCTGCCCCACGGCTGCGCGCGCATCTAGTTTTGTTGGTAAACGGGAAACCCGTGTATAACAGGGTTTTATCATCTGTCTTTTTTGTCTATCCTCCCTCCCTCCAGTCTTACCCCACTAACACAGAACGTTTAGGGAACATTAGTTTATGGTTCTCTAAAGGTTTAGAACCAAACCAAAAACGTTAAGGGAACCAACCAACTGAAACGTTCTCCTGTGGTTGCACTGTACCTCCACACAACGTTCCCATTTGGTTGTTTTTGGTTGTTCTGAGTGCTGTTTTGAAATGTTTACCAGCTCCATTTAAGTTTTTGAAGTAACATATAAAATGTTTGCAGTCACTTGATTTAGATCCACTCAAAAATGATTGGTCTTATTAAATCTAAGGTAAACATCATATCAATATAATATACAGTTAAGAACAAAATTATTCATACCCCTGGCAAATATTGATTTAATGTTGATTTTCTCTTGACCATTATGTTTGTTCTGACTGAAAATGACACTGCCACATGCCAAAAGGTTGTAAGACAATGTGGTAGAAACATTTTTTATGAAAAATGGTGTTGCCACAATTATTCATACCCTTTTAAAATAATCACTGGAAACATCTTTATTTGCAATCAAAGCTCTCAAATTGGTTCTTATAATACATACCAAGCCGCTCCATGTCTCCACAATGATTGTAGACCGCACCTTTTTAGCTGCAATCCGGGCTTTGAGGCAGGAACGATTATTTGCCATCACTCTGGCCTTGTACTCACTTTTTTGACGGATTGAGGTCTGGACTCTGCCTCTTCAGTTTGCATATGGTGCTAAAAGGAGTGGATTATGCCAAACTCATCCATGAACATCTAGAAGGCCCAACTTATGGTGTTCCGTTTGAGACTACGTTTACACGAAGCAGGGTATTTTCCTAAACAAATATCTGGCCATCTACGTTTGCAAATAAAACTGCATTTACACGAGACCGTTTTTTTTTTTTTAAATGTGTTTACAAGAACCTGTTTACATACATGCTGTCATGAGCACGCCAAACCACAGTGGCAGTCTACCGATAAGCTCAAGCTCACATTAACCAATCAGAATCCTGAAAAGTTGCCCGAGCCACCGGAAACGGAAGTGTACTCTCTTCTTCGGATAGCAGCGGTAAAGCAAGTTGTTGTCGATACAGTAGGCCTACACATTCTTCTGTGCTCCTCCACATAAAAGAGGAGCTGAATTTGCAAATGCAAACAAACAAAAAGGGTCTGCACCAACATAAATGCGATGGTTATTCTGAGCGCATCCATGATCACCTCAGCCCCAAAATGTGAGAACATGTAAATGTAAACATTGGTCGCACATTTGGTGTACTTCTGTCGCATACTGTGACGTTGGCTGCCCAAAACTCCGTTTACCACAGTTTACAACCAAACGCATAAACAAAGTTTTCCAAAAAAAATCACTTTGGCCGGAGTTTTTTTGGATAACCGTTTTACGGGGCGAATTCTCCGTTTGCGTCTAAATGAAAGGCTCAAACGTAGGGAAATGTCTTCGTTTATAAAAATACACATGCTCGTGTAAACGGGGTCTGACTCGGTAAGTTGCAGTTTTGAAAACGAACCTTAAGGCTTGTTTTAAGGACGTGTTTGTGCATGCCCATAGCCAGCCACTCTGAAACAGTCAAAGGCTATTCAAAACGAGCCAGAAAGTTGAGACAGGACCCATGGTGTCCACCTCTCTAGTTCATCCAAAACAAACCAGAAAAGGGACTCAAAGTGCTAAATACCGGAATTATCCTTTAATCCCTCCTACACCCTACCAGGTAGGAAGACCCTCTCCAAAATCCTGGTTCCTCAACTTTATGCCAAATGTCATGACAGTGTCAAGGAAAGAGCGGGACACGCTGCAGCTGTGAGTCTCACAACTGACTGTTGGACATCCAGGACGACCCAAAGCCCCACATGTCTGTGACCTGCCATTTCCTGGAAGATGACATGGTCAGCTGTCTCCTGGACTGTTTTCAGTTCAGCGAGCGTCACACAGCTGACAATTTGTCTGATCATTTGCTGAGGATCACACGGGAGTGGGATATCCAGGACAAGGTGGTCGCCTGCGTGACAGATGGAGCATCGAACATCACCCTGGCGATTCAGAAGTGTCGATGGAAACACCTGCATTGTTTCGCCCATACACTGAATTTGACTGTCGGGGGTGAATTTTTATATAAACATAAAGACTGATTTTAAATATTCATTCAACTCGTTTTGCTTTTTTTACTAAAAAAAGACTGATAAACTGAAGGACCTGACCTGCATCAGACCATGCATTTTTAAAATCATTATCATCATTTACATTTAACTTACAGTTATATAAGTTACAGTCAGAATAAGAAAGATGAAAGAAAAAATGACGCGATGGAAACATTTTGTGTTATAGCAGTAAGTGCATGAACGCATGAAGATTTAACATATTAACCAATAAAAAGACACTTTTTATTATATAAATTGAACATTCCAATAGTATGTATAAGTAAATTGTAAAGTTCTTTGATAATCATTGTTCCTTTTTCTGTTTATGAAGATGGAATTCTAAGGCGGCTGTTTTATAGAACTATAAGGTTCTATCTACAATTGACCAGTTTCAAAAACCCTAATTTACAATTCATGTAGAATTTCGATATCTCAGATGTGCTCCAGGAATCAGGAAACATCAGTTCGTGTTTGCTCTCATCCGACTCGCCTTGACTAGTCGCAACGTCCTCTCTTCCCAGTAGCAGAGAACTTGGTAGTCACGCTGATGTATTGCCGGAAGCTGAGGGTTTACAGATGCTGCATGACGTCTTTGCGCCTGGCAGCGGTGCTTTGCCGATGCTATGCCCGAAAATAGTTCCAAATCTAAATTCGTCTAGTAAATCCCTTCGTGTTAATTTGCATTGATATTTGTACTTGATGTGAATGTACAGGTTACGAGAAAAAATTATAAAAAAGTTAAGTTATTTGATTCACTTTTGCAACGACATGCTAGCTGGAATCTCCGGATTACAGCGACTACGCTAAACTAAAGCTAACCGGGCCGTTTCTAGATTAGGACAATGGGCTGGGTCAGCTATAAAACGCTTTGGCTCACTCATCCAACTCTAGGGACTGCGGGGAGTGACCCAATTTCACCTAGGGGTGGCGTATTCCTTTAACAAACTCGGAGACGCAGACGTATTTCGTGGGCAGGTATTGCATTTATCAAGTAGTAGTAGTTGTAGTTTTACCACCGCGTACGTAGGCTACCAACACCAATATCCCCCAGAAAGAACTACACACTGAACCAACGTTCTGAGTGCAGCGTTCTGCTGGTTAGCAAAGACTCAGAACTCCGCTTTGTAGGCTACGTCTAGATACTGTTTCGCTACTTTGTAATAACTTTCTGCGGCCGGCATTTCTGTAAATGATCGAGGGTAAAACCTTTTTGAGACCTGACTTGATGAAATTTAAGACCTTGGATGAAAATCTGGCCGTTTTTTAGGCGTTTTAAGGCCTTAAATTTAAAGTTCAGAATTTTAGACTTTTTTTAAGACCCCGCGGGAACCCAGAGATGGAAAGGCATCAGGTCTCGGAAAAACCTCTGTCAGAAAAAGCGGTCAGATAGCCTTGAGCAGAAAGATGAAAGCTAATGTACGACGGAGTATTAGGGCCACACATCAAGAAAAAATATATATATTTGCCATGACGAGATTAAACTCGACATTTCGAGAATAAAGTTGAAATATCATGTGACTTCAATCTCGACATGATATGATATATGATTGCCTTTAATCTCGACATTAAAATTAGTTTGGAGAGAGAACGACCGCTCCAAAGTAGCTCTGCCACTGAATCTGACAGTCAGTCAATCAGTTGGCCGACGACTGAACAAAATGCCCTATGTTCACCGGGTCCTATGTTACCTGGTTCCATCCAAACTGGGGAACATAGGACCCGGGCAACATAGGTATGCTCCCGTGAAGGCTATCCTAGATGATTTGGTGAAATTGTAGCCTACTTCAGAATCGAGTTTAGCAAGAACTATACTAACTGGTTTTGAATGTCAAGAATAAATTCAACCTGATATTTCAACTTTATTCTCGAAATGTCGACATGTCGAGTTTAATCTCGTCATGGCAAATATATTTTTTTCTTCATTTTAAAGTCGACACATTAAGATTAAAGTTGCCATGATATTTTCACGATAAATTTTGAAAAATATGTAAATATTCAAAATTGGCCCAACCATATATTTTTGCCACTTAAATATACATAGGCTTAATAGACCTCTGAAGTTCACCTACCAAAAAGCTGCCATCTTTGACATCCGGTATCTGGCGATTTTTCCTATGGGAAAATAACATGGGGAGTTTGAATTATCGCACATGTTAAACTCGCAGGGATGAAAAAGTCTGAAATGCAGACGTTTTCCTGAACACCATTTTGTCCTCTGCCTTCGAGTGGATACTGTGATCTCCGGTACATGAAGGCGTTCACACTTAGATTTTTGCTACCCCAGAGCTAACTTGCAATAGCCTGACGACCCACATTAACTCATTGAGTGCCAGAAACGTAATATTACATTTTTAGCTTTTTTTTTCTTCCAATTACGAAACTAGACACTCTAACACACCTTACTGTATATGTGATTTTGGGAACTCTGTGATGAATGGAAATGAAATATATGACGATCGAAAACTCATGAAAACACACAATCTGGTCATTTTATCATAACTCGGTTGCCGCTTTGGGTCGAATCAGTGACGCATGCACGCCAGCTCAAAACCAGGCCATTTTCGTGGGTGGCAGTCACTTCCCGGAACCTTTACAGGCAACACTTATATCTCCATTTCTAGAAAAAAAAAACAGCGATTTTGATGAAAACTAGCCACTGTTTAGCTTGTGATTTCTCAGGAACAGAAGCGTGTAGAAATACACGGTTTGCACCCACTGAGAGCTTAAAGTCTCACCTTTCAAACGAGCCATTATATGTGTTCATAGCTGTAACACAGAATATGCTGTGGCTGTACAAAAATCATCAACAATGGTCTAGATTGCTGGCACTCTAGGACAAAGCTTCCGAAAACAGCTTGGCATTCAATGAGGTAAAATGTAGGGTCTGGGCACTCACCGTTCGCAGTGCTCAGTCCGAGGGGGGATAATCGGTTGTCTTTCAAATTCCCTCTGCACGCATTAGGACAGCGCTAGTCCCATGTGTTTCCCACCAGCGGAGCTAGTTGGCTAGTTCAAACTTTTGCCAACTTAATAAAAGCTTAACTCGTGTCACACTGTTCGCTAACAGCAACATTATCTTATTTGTTTTCAAGTAGCAGGGAATTCAAGCCAAACCGTTGCAACTCTGCCATCAATCATTATGTTAAGCCCGCCTAACGACTCTATACACGATTTGATTGGCCTGATAGAAGTTTAATTTTTCAAGCTTACAAGCCAACAGAGAGTTGCTAGACTAGCCCTGGCAGCAAATCTAATTTCCTGCCGCTAGGCTGCGTCCAGATTTCTAGGCTAAACTTGCAATGCAACTTGCCATAGATAGTTAGCTTCAATTAACAACCGGATCTCCTTATATGGGCAAAGATGGCCGTTTTAGTTCTTTTTTGTAGGCGAACTTCAGAGGTCTATATACAGTAGGTTTGCATACTCTAGTTGGCAGTGGCTATCCAGACTAGCTGAAGTGGCTAACCTCAACTAGCTTGTAGCCTATAATGCAGAGGTGTATTTTTGATAACTAGCTAGCTAACATAACACCAAACATTTTCACTAGCAGGATGAAAATATGAATTTTGTGTAGGCTACTGTCTATAATAGTGTTGCATGGTGCATTGATACTACAAAAGTATCGCAATACCCTGAAATATATATATATATATATATATATATATATTTTTTTAAGAATGACCGTTCAGCCTGCTTGTCTTTTTTCCTCACACTCACCGAATAATACATGGCGGCGCAAGATAGTTCGGCTCCGCCATGTTTAATCTTTGCACATACACTGCCGTGCCATAAACAGCGAGTCATGGCTGCTAGTTTAAGTAATGCTGTGGCCGCAGAGCAACACATATTAATAGTCTAATATCAAGTTGATTTGCTCACTTACATCGCTCAGGTTTGTGATGCTAATCTACCTAGGCTATGAGATTTAGGTAATTTAGGCCTTGTTGGATTTAATGTAATTTCATAAATAGGCTACTCCAGTTTGGCAGACTTTTACATCTGGAGAGAGCTCCTTGCTAACTAGCCTGCTAACTCAAGTCATGTCTGCCATTCGTGTAGTGCTTACTAAAATCACAAATGAACATTGCAAGACACTTATTTCTTTTATAATGGCAGAAAGATTTTCTTCGAAATAGAAATGAAATAGAAACATTCTATTTGTAATGTAATAGAGCATCACAGTCCCGCCCACAGCCGATGCCGGAAGTGCATGCATTCAATGCAATTTCTCCATTGACAATTGCGGTATAAGCCATAAAAACTGCACGTGGTAGACTTAAAACCAGCTACGGCTGTACTAAGCGATTGTATATGCTCCTATAGACGCCAAGAGTTCATGGGGCACTAACCTTGTTTTGAGATAAATGCCTTTTATTCGCGATCTCTTGGATAAGTACTTCATTACCCACAATGATGCCTCTGATTGGTGGAAAGGCCGTTATGGTCATAGTTTGAAACTTTCTCAGCGAAAAATATTGACAAAGATGGCGGAGTCTTTTACTGCATACAGCGAAAATCTTCATGTGAATAAAAACTTTCTAGACGAACATTGGTACTTGTATCAACAATGATTGTGGTTTATATATCACAAAAACTTAGTCAGGGCCAATACACCATCAAATAGGACACTGTAAATGCTAGTTTAAACACTTAAAGGAGAATTCCGGTGTGATATTGACCTAAAGTGTATTGAAACATGATACCGAGTGTGAACGTATGTCTCATAGCCCATCTCGACTTGTCCCCTGCACTCCAAAATCTGGCGCTAGTTAGCCGATGCTACCAACAACTTTTTCAGTAGTGGTGCTTCGGCATCGGGCTAGCCATGCAAATAAATCACTGTTTTACACCCATTTACGAGGCTCAATGTATCTCCACACTTCATTGGTAGACTTCCGAGGGCCCTGACATTTAAAACGAGACATTGAGAACTTTGAAAAAGCACTGGTAGTTTACTTACAAGACGATTTATACAGACAGTATCTTCACGAAGTTTAACGTTTGCAGCCATCTTGAATTTAGTCACGATAAGTCGAGCAACGAGTAAGAATGAACAGGTATGATAAGGGATCAGATTCCAAAAATAATTCAGTGGAAATGCATGGATTCCAGTTTCTTCCAGTAGCAGCAACTGGAATCCATGCATTTCCACTGAATTATTTTTGGAATCTGATCCCTTATCATAGCTGTTCATTCTTACTCGTTGCTCGACTTATCGTGACTAAATTCAAGATGGCTGCAAACGCTAAACTTCGTGAAGATACTGTCTGTATAAATCGTCTTGTAAGTAAACTACCAGTGCTTTTTCAAAGTTCTCAATGTCTCGTTTTAAATGTCAGGGCCCTCGGAAGTCTACCAATGAAGTGTGGAGATACATTGAGCCTCGTAAATGGGTGTAAAACAGTGATTTATTTGCATGGCTAGCCCGATGCCGAAGCACCACTATTGAAAAAGATGTTGGTAGCATCGGCTAACTAGCGCCAGATTTTGGAGTGCAGGGGACAAGCCGAGATGGGCTATGAGACATACGTTCACACTCGGTATCATGTTTCGATACACTTTAGGTCAATATCACACCGGAATTCTCCTTTAACTTTTCAGGTAGCCGATGGGCTAATCAGTAGCTTTTCAGACATTTAGAATGTCATTATAATGCTGCTAACATAAGCCTACATGCTGCAACACAGGTATGACATATTATGTTTTAGTGACCTTGTTGTTTCTATAACCATGAATTGTTGTTTATAGGAAACAACAACTTAGTCGAGGCATAAAAAGCCCTGTATATCCTCATTAAGTACTTAAACGTTTGAACTAGCTAGCTAGCTGATAGCACAAGCTGGATGCTACCACCGGCTAGAAACTGCAGTACCTGCTAAAATGGTTAGCAAACTGTCCATGCTCGCGTGAATATTTCACTGTTTCAAGGACGAAATCAAGAGTGTCCAAAGGGGTGAAAACCACTTTAAATCGGGTCAGCTTGTGGGTTTTGTAAGGGCCAGCATGAGGGACAAGACCTACAAAGTTGTGTGGTGAGTTTTGCAGGGAGGTTAGTAATGCTAGATCTAGTTAACATTAGCTAGGCTACTAACTGTAGCCTTCATACTGTAGTGTACGAGTCATATCATTAATCATTAACCTAGATATACTTCTTCGTACATTTAATGAACATTTTGTGTAATAACTCACAGCAAGTTAATAAACTGAATATGGTGGTCCAAGAGCGGTCCATGCATCAGGATGGCAGTCAGTTAAGAAGCACTGCATAATGTTACTAACGTTAACTTTAACCGCTTTCACACACACACACACGATATAAAATACACAATGGTAAATATAACATTCAATACCAAAACACTATTATTTACACGATTACTCCTGAAATAACTGCTATTAACTGCACATTCACTATATAAAAATTACTGTTTGGAGGAAAAGGTTTGTGTGCTGTAGTCCAGCGGTCCCCAACCACCGGGCCGCGGGACATTCCTAACCGGGCCGTAGCCTACGACATGAGTTTTAAAAAAAATGCATGCAAACTAAACTAAATTTAATTCGCAATAATGTCACGTTTTTACATGGCATAGGCCTATATGCAGTTGTTTGATTGCACGCATGTTTGCATTTTGCAAGGTCTATTTTCTTACGTCTGTCTGTCCCGCCTTCAACACTTTTACATATTGCCTTCAGCGCTGCGCAGCCTCAGGTCAGCTCACTTCACTTGATCAGTTCTTGGCGAACGGTATGTCACACGAAGTTAGCTAAACTGCTAGAATGAGCAACAAAAAACAAGCATCTTTAGCAGGTCACTGGCCAGAGTGTTTGAGTTGAGAGAGCAGAGATTTCTTACAGAAAAAAAGCTGCACATTTTAGTGATGAGGACTGGGTGTCCAAACTCGCTTACCTGTGTGACATATTCGGATTGCTTAATGACCTCAACCGGTCACTCCAGGGGAGAATGACGACTGTCTTTAAACTGGCAGATAAAGTCGCTGCATTTAAAGCCAAGCTTGATTTGTGGGGATGATGAGTGGACCGGGGTGTATTTGATATGTTCCAAACAGCAGTGGGGGTTTTGGGAGAGACTGAGGCATCTCTCGCAGCTGGTGCGCGATCACCTTGTTGCGCTTTCAAATGAGTTTGAGCGTTACTTCCCATCCTCCAAAGATCCACGGCAAACCAATGAGTGGGTCCGCAACCCATTTGTCAATATCCCAAATAGTCCTAACTTGTCAGCGCAGGAGGAAGAGCAGTTGATCGGAATTGCAAATGACGGTGGTCTTAAGAGTGTCTATAAGGACACCTCTCTGGCGGGTTTTTGGATCAATAACAAAGCAGAATATCCCGAGATAGCCGTAAAAGCGCTGAAGACGTTGCTACCATTTCCCACCACGAGGCCGGGTTTTCGGCAATGACTGCAACTAAGACCAAATTGCGCAATCGACTGGACATTTCAAACACACTGAGGGTGTCACTGTCTTCCATCATTCCATAAGCAGGGCTCCCACTGATTATATTCATAATGCACGTTTAGTTCCCATGTTTTGTTCCCATATTTTGTTAAGCATGTTCACACGTAGGCTATAGATGTAGCTTCAAGTTGTTCAATATTCATAGTTCATATTGTTAAATTTTCACTTCTTCAAGTTCACGTTTTTCACATGTTTAAGAGATCGTTACCTTCACTGTTCATACATAACTGGAGCTAGTTCTTTTCAAGTAATGCATGCACAACACATATGGAATATGGAACATGGAACCCCCCCCCGCCACCGGTCCGTGGAAAAAAAATAGGAATCAAACCAGTCCATGGTACATAAAAGGTTGGGGACCTCTGCTGTAGTCGGTTGACAGTTCTAATGGCAAAATCACGCCGGGTTTGCCTATATCATTCAGTGAGGCGCGGTGGTTTATGGGATGAGTAGTTCCTTCGCTCGGAATTGAAAATATGTACACATGCAGTCTTGTACCTTTGACTTTTTTTGGATTTTGTGGTGATTTTATCTAGACATGATAATAATAATACTTGTGTGTGTACTGGTCTATTAAGGAGACCTTCCATTTAATATGAAAACATTGTTTGTGCAGCTGTTATGCAACATTTACTGGAAGTCATGAGACTGGACGGTCAAAGGCTAAGAGTGGAAGTAAACAAGACAGGGCCTGGGAGAGAAAGGTGCTTACCAGAAGGGCATAAATAGAAGGGGCTAGCAGAAAGGGAGAAGCAGGGACTTCCAGAGAGAGGAAGTGAAACCAAAGTTGAAGTGACACATAGAACCAAATCAAAACGTACCCTGCCTGGCAACAGATTACACATAGAACCTGGACACATGTATTCTGCCTAGCAACACACATTTTTTAATGTTTGTGTGAGAAAGGGTTTCCACCAATATCTCAAGTCCCAAAACGCTCTGATTGGCTAAAAGGGGCCTGGTGACGTTCCTGGGGATAGGAACGCCTCTCAGGCCCCCGAGAGTATAAAGGAGAGAGCTCAGGCACATTCAGATCAGATCTCATCGGGGTAGCAGCTGCCACTCACCACTCTATTGCCTGACGGTCCAGTCCTGACGCTGTTTGGATTGTATTATCACTGCAATACGGTGAATAAAGGATCAACAGTCTTCAGCTTCTCTCGTCTTGGTGTTCTCCTTCGGGTCTTTGACATCAGAGTGCTAGTTGGATTGGAGGTTTTGGAAAGTGGATGATTTCCACCACAGATCTGGAGGTTCCTACCGAGATTTGAAAGGATTCAACAAGGGAAGCAGTTCCGTCCCGGGTGAAGCAGACTTCTCCAGTGCAGCTCTCCGGGCCCAAAAAAGGTAAGCACTTTTGCTTATTATTAGGGAGAGCTGTACTGTGGGAGTCGGTGGGTAGGCCGGGAAGGGGTGCTAACCTGAATCCTCAAAAGGATAGTGGAGACACAAGACAGAGATTGGGTTGTACTGTTGGTCTTAAAAAGCGTTTTGTGATTTTAAGAACCGGTTAAAATAGTTTTCAAGGAGAAAACTGAGTTAAATGGCCATGTAATAATTTCCAAGGAGGAAATCTAGTTTTCAAGGAGAAAGCTAAAATAGTGTTTTAATTTCCAAGGAGGAAATCTAGTTTTCAAGGAGAAAACTAAAATAGTATTTTGTGTAAAGGGAGCACGGGCTGCCCTAAAATATATGTGTGTTTCAGAGAAAAAGAACGGGTTAATAGGTAAAAACTGCAATATTAGCGGTAAGTTGAACGTGTGAAACTGTCCTGAGCAAAGAGTGATGAACAAAATACATTTTATTATAATCTGCTGTTGTTTCTGTAAAAACTGAGTGTGCGCCGTTGTGTTTTCTTTTGACCGCCTGGGCATGGGCCCACAATAGATGCAAGACAAGCGCACATACAAATTTGAGGTAGAGGAGTTCGGCGAGGGAAGGAGGATCGCCACGCTAACAGACGGACGTCAAACTCACATAATAGAAGTTGCGGCTGCAATATTCATAAGAAGGTTGCACAGCAACCATAGCCTGAACATAAGGAGATTGTTGCAGTTGTTGGAGGTTTTTGCAGATGCCCCCCCCGAGCCCCCTGTTAGAGTAACGGTGCCCAAGCTTAGGATTGTGAGAGACCATAGGCCAGAGACCCTAGGAAAAGTCCTCTACCGCTTTGAAATTTCTGATGATTCAGGTGAGGAAGAACCAGACACAGACTCCCCAGAAGAGTTCACTCCAAACAGTAGTGTGAGAGAGGAAGAGGCAGACATTGAGCCAGGGGAAGTAAGCGCCCCACCAGAGACAGGATACAGCAGCCTAGGGTCAGAGGAAGAGGGGCGCCAGGAGTCAAGTCAAGGGGGTCTAGTGAGAGCTCCAACTCCCTATCCAGGCAACACCGTATCCCACCAGCTGATTCGCAGCCCATTCCGTGTAGTTAACAGCCCAGCCACCCCCCGATATAGCTCACCGCCCTCTACAAGTTATAGCCCAACCAACCCCCGGTCCAACTCAAGCTACAGTCCAACTGTGCCCCAGCAGGAGGAGGTTCACGGCCCGACTGAGCCCCAGCCAGTGCGGGATATAGAACAGGTACTGAAAGAGATAGTTGGCCGAGATAGAGGAAGGCTGGCCGATTTCATGAGAGAGTCTTTATCAGTATCAGTGTTCTGGAACAAGGAAGGGAGCACTAGGGATAAATATTCAGTTCATGTTGACCACCTTGACAAGTACGGAGGAACCCACTCAAGACTGGGCACCAGCGTGG
The DNA here is from genome assembly GCF_018492685.1 of Alosa sapidissima. NCBI lineage: Eukaryota > Metazoa > Chordata > Actinopteri > Clupeiformes > Clupeidae > Alosa > Alosa sapidissima. The sequence goes on from NC_055974.1 coordinate 7,359,067, forward strand.
CACCATTGGCACTGCAGACAGTAATAGAACAGGTAGGAGAGTTTGTGGGGGTGAATACAAGGCCAGTGGTTGACCAGCTCTTTGCCCCACCTGAGGGAAGGAAGCGCAAGTTTGAGAGGGATTCCCCAGCTGCAAGAAGGAGAAGGACAAATAGAGATTATAGATAGGAAGGGGAGGCACTGCTGCAGGGCCTCCATAACAGCTGCTTGAACTGAATAAACCCCACAGTAACGGCTTAGGAAAAAACTTGTAATCCGCTAACTTTGCTTAAATTGAAAGTGTTGTACCTGCTTCAATAAAATAAAGAGAAAATAAAGTCAATAAATGTACTTTGTAAAAGCAAAATAAAAGGTTAAAAGGTGATCTTGAGTGAAGAAGTATTATTGAAAAGAAAAGATAAGGACTCAAAGCCCCCACTGATACAATAACGTTGGTAAAATAGGAAGGATAGTTATAATATTGAGATAAGAGCAGGGACTAGAGGGAATAAGCAGAGTAACGCCCACAAATAGCGAATGAACTTAGAAAGTAAGTGGCATATCACTTTCATTCGGCTACAGGACAATAAGTGGTGCATATTTACAAGAAACCGAGAGGGTCTCGTGAACGGAGCATATCGGTGCCACAGTTACACAGAGCTACTAGAAAAAATAGAATATCTGATAGGGAAAGCTTACCCGTTAGAGTTAGGAACACCTATGGACACAAGGAGCGACGACAGCGATACATCGGATTAACAAAGCTCAGAAGACATCTAAAAGGAAAGTGACACATCAGGCTGGCAGAAACTCAAGGGCTCCTTGGAGAAGGACAGGAAGGATTCTAAGAAGTATATGGAACAGGGACAGCAGAACGTGCTCTGGGCCATAGAAATCGTTGAATACGACGAACACGACTGGGAGACAAGCGTCAGAGACGGAGAGGGTCGAGAATACGTAGGATACGTGGGTAAGGTCCCCTTTGAGTGCAAATTCCCGTATAGGTGCAAATATCGAGACGACATAGACCTAAAAGCGACGCTTTCTTTGTTGAGTAAACTAACCCCTAATAGCCTGCCAGTGAGGAAGCAGGAGGAACCGCAGCCCCGAGCAGCCGGAAGTAAAGGAGAGGCTACATCGGGTGACCTGAAGATAAAAGAGAAGTGGACAATAAGAATCTCCGAGCACGGGGGTGACGGGTGGAGCGTGAGCGCCGTAAACGACAGAGGAAAGGCATTTGAAGAAAGGAGAGGCAAACTGAATACTGTCTTCAAGGAGTGGGGCGACGTGCGGAACTCTATACTATACTTAGTGAGCGACCTACGACTGGACTGGGAGGAAAAAGACCAGAACAGATACAGGAGGGAGAGGAAAAGACAATACGAAAAGGATTATCGCATGTTCTGCACTGACCGGGAGGACATAAACGAACTAGACTACGGAAAAAATCCCCATTCCACCGAAGACAACGACCTCTAAGAAAAATGGCAACCAGAGTAATGACACCTCTGGAGGAAGTAGTAAGGGAGAATGCCATCGCTGAAAAGGACGTAAAGAACATCAACCACAAGTGGTTCCTAAGATACAAAGGAGACCACACAGCATGGCCAAAAGAAGGGTCACTCAACCCGACAATAATTGCTCAAATGAGGGAAAAAATCATGAACTACAAGGGTTATGACAAAGGCACACGGAGGCAGGAAAAAAGAGAGAAGGAATTGAAAACTCTGGAGGCCTTCGCTAAGATATCGGAGAGAAAGAGAAGGCAAAGGGCGGACCAGAATGACACGCCGCCTGAAACGCCCACCACAGAGAAGTGCCCCCAATCACAGCCCACAGAGAAAGAGCTGGACGCCCCGACCCAAGCAGCAGAGCCAGGAGCTCCGCCCATGGAGGAGCTGCGTCCTCCCCCATACAGGGAAAAGGACAAACTGTACCCGGAGGTGCCGCGAGAAGAGGACAACGTGCGGGAAATAATCCGGCGCCTGGAAGAGAGGGACCCACGGACCCTGGCAATACAAGCACCGGGATATGGGTCACAGGCCCCAACGGTGCACCTGGCAGTACAGGCCCCACTAATGGTGAAGGGGATCACCCTGGAAGGGACCTGCGCGGAGGTGCTGAAAGAAGTAAAGAGAATAAGGTGGGAACAGGCCAACCCCCAGCCGAGACCATCAACCTCCCAACCGGCGTCCGCACAGGCATCGCCACCATCATCCCCCACCAGAGAAACGCTCCCAGAACACCTTCTGGGAAGAACAGAGCCGGGTGGAGAAAAAGAGTGGGATGAGGAAGAAGAAACTGCAAGGGAATTGGAGGAGCGGGTGGTGAGTGACTACCACACAAGCCTAAGAGGCCACCGGGAAACAGACGGATCTCCAGTGACCAGCCCCCAAGAACTCTGTCGGGAGAGCCAGAAGAGGCGTGCAGGTGATCCAGAAGCTGGAGGAAGCGAGCCCCTACGCCTTCCAGGCCAAAGGAAGGAACAAGCCCCTGAGGAGGGAGAAGAGGAACAGAGACAATGGTATGGGAGGCTGTGGGACCACCTGGAGACAGTCATGAGAAAGTGGGTAGAGGCCACAGGGGAGGAAAAGAGAGAAGCCCGAGATAGAGAGGCCCTGAAAACCCTGGCCTGGGTGAGGTCACAGATGGACCAGGAACCGGTGAAGGAGGGGTGCAGAGAGTCATGGCGGAAGCTCGAGGAATACACCCAGATGTGCTGGAGGAAAGTGGAAGAAGCCATTAGGCAAGCGGAAGAGAGATACCGAAACAGAAGAAGAGAGGAACAGAGGGTTGAAGAACGGTATGAGGGAAAAATGGAGAGAATGGAAAAGGGTCTGAAGGAGTTGAAAGCCGCTAGAAAGATCGGATCACAGGAGGTAGAACTGGCCGAAGAAATTATGGAGGAATTAACAGAGATGGAGAAGTGGGGAGACAAGGGGACAGGCCCAGGAAACACGCCAGAACATGCCAAGTATAAGAGGGCTTGCAGGAACTGCGGCGAGAGCCTGAAAAGGGAAATGACAGAAGTCCTGAAAAGAATGGAGGCCATGGGAGCACGAGAGAAAGAAGAAGGAAGGCTCAGAGAGGAAGAGATGAAGAAGAGGAGGAGGGCCCGCCGACTAACCTTCGAACTGACCTGCGGTCCAACCACGATAGCGGAAGAAGAGGAGGAAGATACGGACGGGGCAGACAGCCAGGCTGGCTCAGGAGAGGACTATGAGTCAGTGGAAGACGAGGAGGTAGGACTGGGAGTCATGGAACAGCTCCTCGAAGAGCAAATTCAGAGAGAACGGCCACAGGGTCCGAAGGGAGCGGGCCCCTCAGTGTGTCTCGGCTGCGAAAGAACGTTCAAAGGAGAAAAGGGTGTGAAGGCCCACCAGCGACAGACAGAGGAATGTAGAGAGCGGGCCGGAATACTCCCAGTGATGATCCCACCCAGTGTGCTCGCCACAGGACTGTTTGGAATCAGCAGGGTGAAGAAAGGAGTGGAGAAAGGCCTGGATGAGATAAGAAAGGGAGTGCGAAAGGGGCTCAACGAGATTGAAGGGGGAGTCAAGAAAGGCCTAAAGGAAAACAAGAAGGAGCTGGAAAAACTGGAAAAGGAGGGAAAGAAAGAAAGAGAGAGGGCACGGAAAGGAAAAGAAAGAAAGGAAGCCATCCCAGAGGAATCGGATGGGGAAGAAACGGTTGTGATGGCACCGTTAATAACAAAAAACCAAACGGCCCACTACCAGCCATGGACCCACTCAGATGTGAATGGCCTCATTTCACGGCTCCCTGTCCTGCATGAGGGAGCGGGCAGATGGATAAGTCGGCTAGAGTCAGAGACTCAAGGCCGAAACCTGGCCGTGGGAGATATAAAATATCTGCTCGGCCTGATATTGGGAAAGGCTGACACAGAGGCTGTACTGGAGAGAGAAAACCTAGGGCGGTTGATGGATGCCAGCAGAGACGCCCTGTGTTTTGATAGCGTCCGGAACGACGTGTGGAAGGCCCTAAGGGCAGCTTACCCCAACCACTACAGCCCCTCAGCCGTCTGGATAGAGAAACTCAAAGACAGCGATAACCCCGCAGCCTTCGTGGAAAGGGCAGCGCAGGAATGGACGATAAGGATGGAACAAAGACCAGAAGACTCAGGTCCCCTCACCATGCAGTTCAGAAGAGCGGTTATGGACGCACTGCCAAAAGAAGTCAGGACGCAGCTGGAAAGCGACTGGCGCCTGGCAGCCATGCCAAAAGAAGAATTTAGACTGGCAGTGGTACACCATGTAACTCTGTACAGACAAGGGAAAGACAAGGAGGAGCAGCAGGAGAAAGAAGCGATAAGGAAGCTGACCCATGTGCAGCTCCAGGAGGCGAAGGGGGCAAAGAAGGCAGTTACCCAAGCTCCGGTAATGCCTGCTACAGCCCCTACCACGCAGCCACCACCACCGATAGTACAACAACCAGTAATGATGCAGCCGCAACCCATGCAGCCCATGATGCAAGCATGGCAACAAGCGCCATATGGACCCCCACAACAACAGCAACAGAGACAACAATGGTACCAGCCAAGAGGCAGAGGAGGATTCCGCCAGGGAAGAGGTGGACAAGGCAGAGGAGGCTATGGAAGGGGACAATACCAAGGCCAGCCGAGCCAAGGAAATAGCATCCAATGTTGGGTGTGCGGAGGAACGGGACACATCTCCAGGGATTGCCCGACAAAGACCGGAGGCCAGAACAACCAAGGAGGACAGACAAATCAAGGACAAGTGCAAGGAGGGAATTATGCTCCCCCACAAGGGAGAGCCCCACAGCAAATGCAAGCACCCTCTGGCCCAGTCTCCCCTTACGGGGGAAGCTGGAATTGACGAGGCCCAGAAAACCCAGGGGAGGGTCAGTTCCCCGCCCTGACAAGGGGAGCTGACGCGGAACCAATGCTGCAGGTTCTAATCGAGGGCATGGAAGTCAAATGTTTAGTGGATACAGGGGCAACGTATACTTGTCTTCACCCAAAAGATGCCCAACACCTCCCCAGATCTTCAGGAAAGTTTATGAAGACAGTGGGTTTCTCGGGAAAAACGCAGCTAATTCCAATGACGGCCCCAGTATCGATCCAAATAGAAGACAAGGAAATCAGGATACCAGTCTTAATAGCAGAACACACGCCCGTCAACCTATTGGGACGGGACGCACTGTGCAACCTAAGACTCCAAATTGAGTGTTCCCCAACAGGAGTACAAATAACAGGGCTGGCAACCCAAATGGCCCTAAGGATAAGTGCCCCAACTCAAACTGAAACTCACCAGGTCTACTGGATTGGACAATTGGAGCCAAGCGTAGAGCGAGTAGTCTACAACGAGTATGCTTTCCAAATAAACAGCCTTCATGCTCGGCTAAGGACGCCAAGATGCCCTTTTCATTGTACGATAAAGTTCGACCAAACGCCAAGCAAGGAAAGAGAGGAAAGATGGAATAGGGACGTGAGTAAGTGGGGACGCATCCCACTTGACATACACGCACTGGTGGTGGCCAAGGAAGGAGTGGCCGCCGAGGTAAGATTTGCGAAAGGATGGGATCTAGGCTTGATCTTCGACATGCCTGGAACAATGCCGCACATTACTCTAAGAGTGGCCAGAGGTCACAGAGCAAGAGAGATGGGCCCAGTGATGCTCAAGGCCCTGTGCGTCAAGTGGAAGGACACAGGAAATGATCGACTCCAAACGGCTATCAGTAAAGGAGGAGAGCCAATGTTCAGGATAAAATTGGACAACCAAGTCACCGTGTGGGGAGTCCCACAGATAATCGAAATCATGGACACAGAACCGCAGGAGAGAGAGGAGATACCCTATGTTGAAGGATGTCCATATGGGAATCAATTTTGCCTCTACCGCCTGTTCCCAGGAGCGGGGCGCCGCTGCTGGGACAAAACGAGACATGTACCGTTCAGCAGAGAAGACGCGGAATGGAGCACGTACATGCGACATCTGTCATGGTGCCCAAAGAAGAGGGCAGCACAACCGGCAGTATATCTCCCGGAGGAGGTTCATGACATACCCTACGTCAAAGGGTGCCCCTATGGCAACCCATACTGCATGTATGGCCTGCTGGGAGGAGCAGGATATCGATGTTGGGATAAGGAGAACCATGTGCCCATCAACAAGTCCGACCTAGAATGGGAGGAATATAAGAAGTACTACCTAGACGGCGAGGCGGACGAGAAGACAGGGAGGCCGGGATCGACCCCCTGGAAAATGATGATGCTGCAAGAGGCGACGGAAACAGACGCCGAACGGGCAGAGAGAACATTGAGAAAAGTGCCGCCTGTGGTATGGTCGCAAGGAGATGGTGACATAGGGCTGGTCAAGTCAGCAAGCCCTGTGGAGTTCAGGCTGAAACCAGGAGCGACGCTGCCTTTCCAGCCACAGTACCCCATTTCAGCAGAGGCAGCTGAAGGGATAAGAGGGACAATTGAAGACCTCCTGGGAGCAGGAGTCTTAGAGGAAGTCCCAAGCGCAAGGTGCAACACACCCATATTTCCCGTGCTGAAGGCGGATGGAGTGCGATGGAGAATGGTCCAGGACCTTAGGCCCGTCAACGAACGCATTGAGGACTATCCAGCGGACGTCCCACATGCTAACGTACTAATGACCAACATCCCGGCAAGTGCAACAACGTTCTCCGCCATTGATCTGGTTCAAGCATTTTTCACAATACAGGTGGCCCCCGCAAGTAGGGAATTTTTTGCATTCAAGTATCAGGGCAAGACGTTCCAGTACACAAGGCTCCCACAAGGGTTTAAGCACTCACCACACATCTTCAACCAAGCCCTCAAGGAGGACTTAAAGCACATCACATGCCAAAGCACGATTCTGCAGTATGTTGACGACGTCTTGGTATGCTCACCGGACCAGGAAACGTGTGAAAGGGATACGGCCCACGTGCTGACCGTTCTGGCCGAAGGGGGGTACAAAGCATCAAGGAAAAAGCTACAATTTGCACAGCCCCAGGTGATCTACTTAGGTCGCCGGATCTCACATGGGCACAAGGGCATCGCCCCGGAACACATTGAGGCAATTGCCAAGGCACCGAAGCCAAACACGGTGAAGCAAATGATGTCGTTCATTGGACTCATAGGTTTCAGCAGCGACTGGGTGGAGTGCTATGAACAAAAAATAGCCCCACTACGAGCCATGATCGTGCAGGCTGGAACCAGCCACCTGAGGAATCGTCTCACATGGACAGTGGACGGAAACGAGGCGTTTGAACGCATCAAAGGAGAGCTACAGCAAGCACCGGCACTTGCACTGCCGGATTACGGAAGACCCTTCTATCTGTACGTATCGGTCAGGAAGGAAGCAGGAAAAGACGCGTACATGACCGCAATTATGGCACAAACACAGTGCCATGGACGCGGCAAACAAGCCATTGCCTACTACAGCTCAAAGCTGGATGCGGTGGCCCAAGGCTACCCCCCATGCTTCCAGGGTCTTGAAGCCGTATATTCGGCTTACGTCAAAGCCTCTAACATCACCATGGGATGGCCAGTGGTGATACACACCAGTCACGCAATAGCACAGTTGGTGGAACAAGGAAAATTCTGTGTGACGCCTCAGAGGCAATTGAGGTACTACAATCTGTCACTCTGCCCAGATGTCACTATAAGGGCATGTGACACGGCAGGAAACCCGGCGGATCTCATCCCACTTGAATATGAGGGCGAGCCACATGACTGCGTGGCTGATTCAATCGCCTTCTCAAAACTGAGGGAAGACCTGCAGAGCGAGCCATTAGGACAGGGAATCACCTACTTTGTGGACGGCTCTAGCCATAACTATGACAACAGGACACATGCAGGATTCAGCGTAGTGCAGATGACAGGTCCAGAAACATTTGCGACAATTATGAGTGAGCCATGCACACAACCATGTTCAGCGCAACTAGCTGAATTAAAGGCGCTGACAGCAGCGTGCTCCCTAGCAGAGGGACAGGATGCAACCGTACACACGGACAGCGCCTATGCCCACAACGTCTGCCATGTGCACGGCGCTCAATGGAAACAGAGAGGGTTCAAGAAATCGGATGGGAGCCCCATCCAGCATCTGGAGCAGATTCAGTTGTTGTTAGCAGCGATGATGCGTCCAAAGACACTGGCAATATGCAAATGCAAGGCACATTGTAAGGGACAGGACTACATTACTTTAGGGAATGCACAGGCAGATGAGGCAGCAAAGGAAGCGGCGTTGGAGGCTAGAAAGTCAAATGCCGCCCCTAAATCTCCACAGGATAACGAACCACATAAGATACTGCTCAAAAGGGCGGTGCACAGTGTGCCCTGCCCTACAAAATGCCCCTACCCTTACAACGCATGTATGTGGTGCTCCCAATGGTGCGATGACGACCACAAGCACCAGGTAGATCCCGTCTGTTGCGCGCTATGCCAGAGGGCCAGTTGCCCCGAGTGCGGGGACAAGCCCTGTGAGGCCAGGTACTCGCCAGGCGTAATTGATCGCTTTTTTACGGCAACCGACACAGTAATACAAGCCCCAGTGGTTCGAACCTTGCCTGACGGACGAACGCTTAGAATTGTGGATCCCATGCTCACGCTTAGCGCTATCAAAGACGCACAGAGTGAGGCACCGCGTGCCGAAACACTGCTGTGGGAGGAAAGGGGTGCGTCGAAGGGCAGAAATGGGGTGTGGAGGAGTCATGATGGAAGGGTGGTGGCCCCAAGTAGACTCCTTGATCTCCTCATTCATGATGCGCATGATGTGGATCATTGCGCAAGGGGGGAGGTCAAGCGGCAGATACTTGACAAGGGGTTCTGGGCCCCATACCTTCAAGATCGCATCAATTACGTGCTAAGAAATTGCCACACCTGTGCCACGCACAATTACAGAAACAACATAACAATAGGCATAGGACCACGGCCCCTGGGACACGTGCCACTCCCAGAGGGACCGTTCAAACACCTGGTAATGGACTACATCGACATGGGTCGAACGGTAAACGCGTACAAACACGTGCTGGTGATAATATGCCGCTACTCACGATGGGTAGAAGCCTGCCCAAGCCGAGGGCAGGACGAGAAAACGGTGATTCGATTCCTAGCAAGGGAAGTGATACCCAGGTTTGGGATCCCAGAAATAATCAGTAGCGACAATGGCCGAGCGTTTACGGCCAACACGTGGAAAAAGATTGCGCAGGCGCTGTGCATCAAGACTCGGTTTGGTTGTGTTTACCACCCGCAGTCTCAGGGGATGGTTGAAAGGGCGAACGGAACGCTGAAAAATAAGATAGCGAAGATCGTCCAAAGCGCACATGACGATCCAAATCTGCCAAACTTAAATTGGGTTGACGCGCTACCAATCGCGCTGATGAAAATGCGTTGCGAAAAAAATCGAACCACGCATCTGACCCCGCACGAAATGGTGACGGGGCGGGCGATGCCCACACCACGGTTCAGAGGGGATCAGAGGCCTCCGCTGGAAATTCTAGAACAGGAAGTAAGCAGTTACATTAAACAGCTTTCTCAAGTTCACAGGGCAGTTTTCAACGAGCAGAAGAGAAGAGAAAGAGCTCGGGAGCGGAGGACTGAGCCCGGACCGATCCAAGTGGGAGACTGGGTATACCTGAGGGTGTTTAAGAGATCGTGTCTCGACCCCAGGGCAGAAGGGCCCTACCGAGTGACCCAGGCTACCCCCCGGGCGGTAAGAGTGCAAGGATCAGATTTGTGGTATCACCTTAACTCTTGTTACAGGGCGGTGCCACCAGAAGGAGCGAGAGGTCCAGAGGAGGTGGAAGACGATGACGGGGACCAGGGCCCGCCAGGACCCCCACCAGACTCCCCCAGGGAGGATGATGGTGGTGGGGAACAAAGGGGAGGACCAGGTGCGCGTAGGAGTACGAGGCGGAGGATACTGCCGGCTCCTGCTGATGACCCTGGGCGGAATGTACCTAGGGTGCCTGCTGTTTTCCCTCCCCTATCTGTGCCTACAGGTGCTGGCGATGCTGGAGCCGAGCCGAGCTCGAGGATGGGAAGGCGACACCCACCTGAAGTGGGAGCCACTCCCGAATCCCAAGTATCCAGACCTGCCACCACCTCGACCAGCGGTGATCCACCAGCTGACCCCACAGCCCACTCTCGGGCCACGACCACACCCGACCTCACGGGGAGTGACGCCGAAGAAACGCCGAGGTCGGAAGAAGAAACACCGCCACCGCCACCGCCACACCAGCAAGGGAACGACACCATCGACTTTGGGGACTTCTACGCCGACTGGGATTACCCATACCCAGCCGACGCCCCCGCTGACGACCAGACTGGAGCACAGCCATCCGCCGCAGAAATTGCCGAGGCCCTCGACGCGCTCAGGCTACCCGCTGTCCTTACGCCTCCTCCCCGGACACCCCCTCGACAGGGCTCGCGGCTTCCTGCGGAGCCTGTGGAGAGGCCGACGGACTCAGGACACATCACGGGCGGCCCCCACTTCGGGGACAGCCACCCAGGGACCAGCCAAGAGACGAGACGAGTACTCCAAGGGATCGGCCTGGACGACTCCCTCGATGCCCACTGGACTGGGGGCTTCGAGGAGGCCATTGATTGGCCCCTCCGGAGATTCCCAGAGGACGACGAAAGCGACGGAGGGGGTACGGACTGCCGCCCCCAATAACACTCTGCGAGGGGACGAAGAGGAGCTGCTCGACGACAGTGCCCTAGACACGAACAATATTCTGTACATAGGGGGATCAGGAGATGTGGCGCCCACCCCAGAGTCAGAAGCATCGGGAAGTAACGAATACATCCCGGTGCTGGGCAATGCAATGACTCAAAGCAAGAATGAGAGCAAAAATGTAAATAGTACAGGCACGCTTCCAGAAAACCTGTCAAAGAACCAGACTGATGGGACTCAGGCCAAAGAAAGAAGAAAGAGATCAACAAGCGCTCTGGAGGCGTGGGAGGACAATTCATGGATGCAATGGGCCAAATACACAGCAAAGACAGTGAAGCCAGAAGGAGGGTGTTATGTGTGCTCAGCAGTGAGACCAAAGCTGGCCATACTACCAGCACCAGGAACTGGAGAAGAGGATGCGGTATACCAAGCGTCGGGAAGGCAATACGAAGAAAACAAGCTGTCCCCTTTTGCATGTCTTGAGCGATTGGGAAGTGAGGAGTTACGTGAGGGGTGGACTGGTATAGGCCCCTTACATGCAGAGCGAATAAAAGGAAAGGAAGCACACAAGATCCAAGAAAATGAGGCAAGATGTAGGAAAGACTACCCAGGCATGGGAGCCAGGGTAGCAAGGAAAACCCACCGCGTTTATGAAATACCAGAAGACGTAGAGTTTGAATGTTTTGAAGTAACCCCCACTGAGAGCATGGTCAAAGGGGGCAAGACGGATGTAGGAGCATTTGAAGGACGCTGCGCAGCAAAGTGGGTCCACGAATCCAACAGCCTCTCGTTTCGCCTGGTAGAGAGGAGCGAAAACGGGAAGAGGATTGGAGTCGAAGCAAACATCACGATGTTGAGTGTAAATTGGATAAGCGCAAGGGATATCCCGCTGGCCGACTTATGGTGGGCCTGTGGAAGACGATGGGGACTGCGAAACACCCTTCCGAAATACTGGAGGGGAAAGTGTGCCAGGGTCACCCTGGCCCAGCAAACCTACATAGTCCCCTGGTCAGAATGCGACTCAACATTGAACTCGACCGGCCCAGGGCACAACCAGCAGACACCCGTAGAAGGGAACCTGAGGAGAAGTCGGAGGGACGCCGACGATGGAGTATATATGGACGTGTTCGGACAGCCCCACAACGTCCCGAGACAGTTCAAAGCCCGGGACGCGGTGCTCGCCGGATTTGAGGCCGCCATCCCCTTCTACGGAGCATCCGTAGGCGTCGCCAAGAATGTTCAATGGATCAACTACATCCACTACAACGCCCTACGGTTCATGAATGCCACTATGGATGCGTTCAACGCATTTGATAGGAGGCTGAACGCCACCACAAAAATGGCAATGGAAACCAGGATAGCAGTGGACTGGATACTGGCGAAGGAAGGTGGAGTGTGCGCCATCGTCGGAACAGACTCGTGTTGTACGTACGTCCCAGGTGAGGACGAGAACATGGATGACTTCACAAACGCGATGAACAGGCTCAAGGCCGTCAACAAGGAGGCCCACGAGAGCTCTGGATTGACACCAACATTTGCTGGAACCCTGGATATTTTTGCCCCCGTAACCCAGTGGCTAGCGGACACCTTTGGGTCATGGGGGGGTAAGATTGTAGCATTTCTGGGAAAGTTACTGTTTGGGGCAGCCTTAGTGGTAGGAATGTTTTGCTGCATTACTCAATGTTGTGGTAAGGTTTGCTCCAAAGTAGTCGCTAGACAACTAGTGGTCCAAAACGTAAGGATGCCCTGGGACGAGGAGGATGCGAGTGAGAGGATCCTTTTAGTACAAACTAGTGTGGGACGAATAATGGAAAGCGAATTCAACGAGGGTTATATAATGGAGAGCGACTTCGTCGCCCGGATGCTGGAGCAGGAGCGGAAGCAGGGGCAGGAGTTTCCTCCCCCGGAGTTTCCTCTCCCGGATATGTACGAGTAGGGGTGGGGTCCTGCGAGTCACCCACCTCTACGCACACACACTGACGCACGCTCACATACACAGCACTGACAGGTAATTCACAAGGCACGTGACTGCACGCCCAGGTGACAGAGTCAAGGGATACTAGAGTCAAGGGGTATTATGGGCTGTGACCTGATACGAATGAGTCGCCTTAAGTGACCTTGATTCAATTCTATATCTTAGTGCTTCGCTATTCATAAACGGTAACTTAGGTTTTATGGAGGTTTAGCCCTCCACTGCAAGGCCATCCAAATCTGGATAGACGTAACCAAAGCTTGCTACTAGAAGTGATCACCTCACCCCAAGTTACCGCACGCCGGACCTGGCCCGCCTAGTGGTGTGGCAGGTGTGTGGCGCGGTCAGTGCTCGAGGACGGGTACGACCCCATTGGCCAGCGGGGGCAACCTAAGGCAGAGCATGGCGGCCCGTCCCCTCGGTGTAGCGCGCCTGCGGCCGGTGTGCTCACCCATTCTCACGCTAGTGTGAATGCCCGGAGGACTCCGGAGGAAAAAGGGGATGACGTTGCGAGTAACGAAGGGGGGTGTAGTGTGACGCATAGAGGCCGGAAAGGGGCCGTATATACCATTTACTGCTAAAGAAGCCAGTAGGGGATGGGCAAGTGACGGTGGGATCATGAAGTTGTTATGTAACTCCGATTTGGCACCAATGGCCGTTGCATGAAATTTCTTTATGCTCAAGGTGACTAGCACATTAGCCGCTTTGGGGACAAATCCGTCTCGGGTCCTAGCCATATGTTCGTAACAAGGAATTGGTCGTTCACTTGCTCCAGACGCCCGGGGCTCTCGATTTACTATTTACTCGCATACATAAGGTCTGCAGGACCCATGCGCCCGAGTGGGGCATAGATGAGTGACGGATCAGGCCGCACCAATGCCCGGCATTGAGTGCCGTGAAGCACGGGGTTTTACCTGACCTCGTGTACTTAAGGTGACTGGGTGAAATATATGAGGTTTCAGGCCACTTTTGGGACATATCCGTTTCGGGTTCCAGCCATTTGTGTTATTCCATAAATGGGGAGATTTCACAGCGCGTTCTTAAAAAACGAGCAATTGGTCTTTCTGTCACTTGATCTGGGCGTTCAGGGTTTGCTTACCGATGTTATTTACTCTCGCAAGGGCAACACATTTATTACTAGTTCTGACATAAGGTTTAAGATTTTACGTACGCAATAAGGTTGTAGTAGTAGACACCATTCCCCTGTAACTCGCTCGTGTGCACATAGCCTGAGGTGTCATGACAATATACGGGGTTATGACACACTCCTTTGTTTAGATGATGCTTATGCTGCATAGTGAGGCTAATTTAGCCTCAAAGGGGAGAATATGTGGTGATTTTATCTAGACATGATAATAATAATACTTGTGTGTGTACTGGTCTATTAAGGAGACCTTCCATTTAATATGAAAACATTGTTTGTGCAGCTGTTATGCAACATTTACTGGAAGTCATGAGACTGGACGGTCAAAGGCTAAGAGTGGAAGTAAACAAGACAGGGCCTGGGAGAGAAAGGTGCTTACCAGAAGGGCATAAATAGAAGGGGCTAGCAGAAAGGGAGAAGCAGGGACTTCCAGAGAGAGGAAGTGAAACCAAAGTTGAAGTGACACATAGAACCAAATCAAAACGTACCCTGCCTGGCAACAGATTACACATAGAACCTGGACACATGTATTCTGCCTAGCAACACACATTTTTTAATGTTTGTGTGAGAAAGGGTTTCCACCAATATCTCAAGTCCCAAAACGCTCTGATTGGCTAAAAGGGGCCTGGTGACGTTCCTGGGGATAGGAACGCCTCTCAGGCCCCCGAGAGTATAAAGGAGAGAGCTCAGGCACATTCAGATCAGATCTCATCGGGGTAGCAGCTGCCACTCACCACTCTATTGCCTGACGGTCCAGTCCTGACGCTGTTTGGATTGTATTATCACTGCAATACGGTGAATAAAGGATCAACAGTCTTCAGCTTCTCTCGTCTTGGTGTTCTCCTTCGGGTCTTTGACATCAGAGTGCTAGTTGGATTGGAGGTTTTGGAAAGTGGATGATTTCCACCACAATTTCTCTTCGTTTTTTCACTCGAAATGATATGTTGTATGCTTATGAGTTACGCCGTAGCTGATTATCCTAAGACATGCTTTAAAACTCTTTAGATACGGATTTTTTCAAAACGTCAATGGAAGAAATGAATGGGAAATTTACTTCCAGAAACTAAGCTCTCTCGGAGGAGGGGCGGGACTGTGATGCTCTATTTGCAGCCAGGGTCGTCTAGCAAATCTCTGTTGGCTTGCAAGCTGGAAAAACCAAACTCTAGTCAGGCCAATCACATCGTTTATAGAGTCAGTGGGCGGGCTTAACATAAATAAATACAGAGAGTTGTTAGGTTTTGTGTGTATTCCCTGCTACTTGAAAACAAAGGATTTTCCATTTGCATCGGGATTGAGATTATTAGAATTTAGCAGTCAATTTGAATGCAACAGTTTTGAACAAATTCGTGCAGGGTGCTAATGATGCTTACCGGATTTAATAGGAATTTAGCCAGTCGTCTTGCGCGATTGTGAATGTTTGGATTACATGTCCATGCTGAGGAGAGATGTGCCTGTTGAGAGGGAGAGAGAAAGAGAGTGCATGGAGCAAGGACTCATTGAGAGTCTGTGTTAAGGTAGGCCTACTTCTATCGCCTACTCTGGTAGAGTTGCATACTAGATACAATGCAAGATATAACTAGCCTATTTATTTATGAAAAACGTAAGGCTGTTGTGTGTTGCTTTTAATTATCAAAAGTTCTATCGAACATATTTTTTATTGATATCGATTACATGTCTTGCGATACATATCGCTATTGTTTTATCGCCCAGCCCTAGTTGTGAAACTTTCTTCAGCACCTAAAACTACCATTTTTTAGCTACAATTTTGGTACTCATAGGACTCAAGGAGAAAAGGTATTAATTTGAAACTTAAAACACACGTGGGGAAACTGAACAGTCTAACCTGTAGACTATGATAAACTAGCAAATTAAGCTACTTTGTTTACATGTCCAGGCTTCAACCAGTGCTACTTTTCATTCAGACTTATGTGATAGCAATCTAAACTGTTATTTGAGTGTTTTTCATGATGGTCTTGCTATTTCTTTTCCCTGTTTGCTTTGATTGATAACTGAGGTGATTAAAATCAGAGGAAGGTTAAGTTTAAAATCTTCTTCTGGTCCTTCTCTGAAATAGATTTTTTTTTAAAAATGTCAATAATTATCGATGACTGATATGAAATACTTATATCGTGATACAGTTTTCAGCCATATCGCCCAGCTAGTCACAACCATACCCGGTCTCCCCTACCTGTTTGAAAGACCCTACTGTTTGACAGGATTGTATTAGAGAGTTCTTCGTGACCGACTGCACCCATTCAACAACTATGAGAAATTTGATTTGTATTCACAATTTCACTTTTTTTTTTTTATTGTGCAGAAAGGGGTACCAATTAATGCAGAAATAGTCTGTGATGTCAACCTCACTATTACAAACTCTGTGATCAAGTGGCCAGACTCTTAGCAGGCCAGATATTCTGTCACACAGGCAACATGCCCATTATGACAAATCGTAGGTTCTGGCTGATCTGTACAAAGCTTTGACAAGGGACATTGTGTGGCAAGCATAAGGAGTGCCTGAAAGAGTGATTGAGAGAAGTGGTCGGATGTGAAGCGCACACTAGAGCTCAAGACGTGGGAGATGAAGCATGCCACTTATTAGCATGCATAAAAAGCCGGAGAGGCAAACGTCAGGTCTCATGGAAGTACACCGTGGGCATTTCACATCGATGACAAAGCACACTGGTGCCCTCGTTTTGACTGGGTGCATCTTCACAATCATTACACCTCCTGGTGGCAAGTGGCTGCAATTTGCATCTTTTTTGTGTCAGTCGTGATGATAATCTGAGTTGCGTCAGCCAGTGAAGTGGCAAGTGTACAAAAAGAAACAGACTCTGTGTGGAGTGACTCATGCTGTGTGTCATAACAGTGCAGCCCAGGGATCGGACATCCAGATCTGAACTGATAAGGCTGTCTCTGAAACAACACTTTAAATTCACTGACAGCTCACAAGGAATAGAAATGATCAAGCATCAACCCTGAAGGATTATTTTCACCATGGGACCATGGTCCCTTGGCAGTATCTTCACGAAGTTTAGCGTTTGCAGCCATCTTGAATTTAGTCACGATAAGTCGAGCGACGAGTAAGAATGAACAGGTATGATAAAGGATCAGATTCCAAAAATAATTCAGTGGAAATGCATGGATTCCAGTTTCTTCCAGTAGCAGCAACTGGAATCCATGCATTTCCACAGAATTATTTTTGGAATCTGATCCCTTATCATACCTGTTCATTACCACACTACTTAAACAATCACTGGGGCTTTCCTTTAAACTTAAACATTTTGCCCAAACAAGAGTGCAAACAAAACATTTGTACACATAAAAAACGGTGGCGTACAGTTTCGTCATTTCATTTCCATACATTTTTTCTGCCTGGCCACTTTGTTCTTGTGGCCACTTTGTTCTTGTGGGTCCCTGGATAGTTACAGACAACATTTTTAACATCCTTCCATGACCTCTGGTTAAGAGCTTTTTCCCCTGCAAGACAGTCATCACATTCTTTTTTGCCCGGCACTCTTTCGAGTATATGTTTTCCTAGATAACACCACACTGCCTTTCTCTTTTCTGCACTCCAAGGCCTTCTGGACTGGCACACCGTCATCTGGTAAGGCTGTCACTTTTGTGAAAAAATCCCGTTCGATTTTTGAGACATAAGTGTTCATTGAATCGATTGTAAAATCGATTTTCTAAGACGTTTCCATTTTCTACGGCAAATATAGGCCATTCCACGGACAACTAACAGGCATTAGTAACAGGCACATGTAAAGTGACAGCCCTATCATCTGGTTGAATACATGAATATACACATTTAATAGGATGCACAAAGTGCCTTCTGGGACACCTCAAGATTTTGACTTTTACCTTGGAAAAAGGCTAGAGGTTTATCCTTATGGCTGGCGTGTTTTATTTCTAAATATCTCTCATTTCAAAGGCTTCATGTTTTCATTAGCCAGTACTTCATTGCACAGCACACACAACGGCTTATGCTCACCATCCTTTACAGTGTCACTTGTAGCCTGGGAAATTACTGTGAAGATACTCTCAGATACGCATTAATTTTTTAAGAATTTAGCTTAGAAGGAAATGTCATGCTAACTTTGAAAACAGTTTTCTTAGCTCTCTTGCAACATGATCGTTGTGTGAAATCGCAGGTGCAGTATTTAGCCCATGACTTCTGTGACGTTTTGTCAGTCAGTGACAGAAAACACGGCAGAGTTTTGATCAGGAGAGACGGGACTACTACTTATCTCGTTTTTTTTTTTTTTTTTAGAACACCAGCGGTTGTATCGTTACAACATCAGTCAAAGACTGCATGCTCACGTCTTCTCGCCAGTTAGCTACGGTTAGTTGGCTAACTTTGAAGGCTGTGTAACAACATTTTGCAACTGTAAAACGATTTGTGCATGTGCAAAGACATTTCGTACCTGTAGAAATACTTTGTACATGTGTGAAAAAAATGTATGTGTATATGTGCAAAGACATTTCCCACCTGTAGAAATATTTTGTAGGCTACATCTGTGGAAAAAATTTGTACCTGTAGAAATATTTCGTGAGTCTCCTGCGCTGCCTACTGGTTAGGGCTTCGGGCTTGTAACCGAAGGGTTGCTGGTTCGATCCCCGACCAGTAGGAAAAATGTGGGCGGGGGAAGTGGTTGAGCACTGCTCTCCCATGCTCACATCCACGGCTGAAGTGCCCTTGAGCAAGGCACCTAACCCCTCACTGCTCCCCGAGCGCCGCTGTGGTTGCAGGCAGCTCACTGCGCCGGGATTAGTATGTGCTTCACCTCACTGTGTGCTGTGTTTCACTAATTCACGGATTGGGTTAAAATGCAGAGACCAAACTTCCCTCACGGGGTCAAAAGAGTATATATACTTATACTCACTTAATCTCAAATGACCATGTCTGGGGAATGGAGTGCCTGAAATAACATAATGCAAAGAGTTAATGCTGTAATGTTGATGGTGTTTTAGTTGTCATTTATTTCAGTAGCAAGCTGCAGCAGTAGGCCTAATGTTACCTGCCTACCTGGTTAATTACATGATTAAATTGCCAAATCAGATTCAAATGTCTTATATAACATGCAACATGAGAAACGAACTATGATTTGGAGACAGTAACATTAATATCGCTATTCAGTTATTCTGAAACGCACAGATTCAGAATAGCATAACATCACCTACTAGCAAAGACATCACACGATCATGGTAGAATTCCTGCTAGCTACCCTGTGGTAGCCTAAGTTAAGTTATAATCTACAGTATCAGTCGCATTACACAGTCAATCTAAGACATTTTCTTTGTTTTGTGCATGTAATTTTTATAGTATTTATGAGTGTAGCCTACAGTGCCAAGAAATAAGCAAGAAAAAAAGGGAGACCACCGAATTCAGATTGCTAGACTTGTTGCTAAGCACACTGAAAGACCAGATGCACCCTCAAAATGGCATTTGAAAAAATGTGACTAACCAAGTAACTCTGTTGGTTATTCTAATATTATAAATTATTGATATGCACACCCCTTGTTCATACATGTTCTTGGTAAAAACTGTACTAGTCATCCACCTGTGCCTTCCTTGTCTCCACATTGTTGCTGTCAAAAAAATGGCCTGTCTGGTGGTCGGTGGGAAGTGCTGATTGGTTGGTTGGCAACAGTAAGCAGCGTGCTGATTGGCTCTTCAGGAAGGCAGTCAAAAGAGGGTCAAAAATCTGTACTTTGAGTCTTGTAAATGAGTTTCGCAAGCTCGTAATTTCAGTTTTGCGTAGGAGACTGACTACAGTTTTTTTTAAAGTTTTTATTGAACTGTTTTTGTGAACGGCTTCCCACAAAAAAATACACCAGCGATCACAAGAGCAGGGATAGACAGTAGAAAAGGACTTCCTGTCCTGTCTGTCTTTTCTATCTCCGGTTCGATGCATTTTTCTTTTCTCCGTCTGCTTGCAAACCTTCTGGGTGTGTCTACCGCATCCAGCTCCTTCAACACATTCAGTAAATCATCTGGAATTGGGAAAGGCAGGGTCAGTCTTTGTCTTCTCTCTGGTCCAGCATACGTGGCTCTCCTCAATTCCTCCGTAATGTTTTAAGCAAGTATATAGAACCTCACGACTAGAGAATCACACACCTTGAGGCTCCATTGGATAGATGGAGTCTGGCCATTTGATAAAATGTTTGCCCGTCTTTGAGCATGCACTGAGCAAGTACTCAGGTAGAGGTCCCTGGGTCTTGGAGATGTACCGAACCTGTGACAGCAGATAACACAAATTGTCAACATCAATAAAAGACAACATAAAGAAAACTTAAAAACACCCACAGTACTGACCTAGTCCTATTCCAAATGTCCAGGATACAGAGGCCAGCCAAGAAAGAGTTCAGCTGCCACACATCCTAGTGACCATATGTCAATGGTCTCACAGAAGGGCAGCCCAAGGATGATCTCTGGAGAACTGCAACCACAAAAGGGCCTTAATTACTGGGATGATCATGTTGTAGGACATTAGACCATTGTTAGCGTATCCCCCCTTTCTTCCTTGCCCTGTTTTACTTTGAAGCTTCACATTCTAATCTGAAAGCTTTCCTAAGAATGGGTTTAATAGTGTATCAGGTTAGAGCTCGACTAGGTTTCCTTTTTACTCAGTAGCCAGCAGGACTCACCAGTAGAACCGTGAATGCAGCACAGCCTCAGATACATGCGTGGCTGAGCCGAAGTCAGTGACTTTAATGGGGTTGGGCTGGTAGATGGGGCACTAGCATGATGTTCTCCAGCTTGAGGTCTGTATGGATTATGCCCAGGCTTTTGAGCTTTGTCAGGGCCTTGGCTACCTGTTGTAGTATAGGCCTTACACATGCAAGCCTGAGTGGACTAAAATCTGTCTTTCATGAAATCGTAAAGCTCTGTCCCAGCATCTCAAAAACCAAACAGATATGGGATTTTTGCTGGAAGGACTTATGCCAGCGGACACAGGTAAATTTGTTGGTGTCCATGGAGAGCCTTTTCAGATTTCAGGCCTGTTAGGAAGAGAACAGTGGAGAATTGGCAACAAGATGGATAGATAAAATGAATGAAACTGAAATTGATGGTCTGCATGGTAAAATGGCCCATTAGGAAATATACCCTGGTGGCAACTGAGCCAGAGATGAAGGAAATGTTGGACTTTATGCTGAGCTTATCCCTTTTACAATGACTTCCCAAAAAGGCACACTTTGAGGATGCCATCAGTTAATCATGCATACTTCAATTTGTCTTTGCTGGATATTTTTCAAGATTTCTCATTTGTGTCACACTTTTGGCCACCTTCGTGCCTTGACCAAGGAACTCTAACACCTCATAGCTACTAGACCTACAGGTGAGGATTTCGTGTTGGATTATCTGGTAGGCCCAACTACTAGGGCTGTCACTTTTGTGAAAAAATCCTGTTCGATTTTTGAGACATAAATGTTCATTGAATCGATTGTAAAATCGATTTTTCATGTCTAAAGACGTTTCCATTTTCAACGCCAAATATAGGCTAATCCACAGACAACTAACAGGCATTAGGATGAACGTAAAGAGGGCGCTTGTAGACGCACAAGCCAGCAATATTTCTGATGATTTATTGGCGTTAAGTTTCGTGCACAATGACAAACAGGAGTGCAACATTCTCAAAAAACAATAAGCAGAGTGGACTGCCATAAAATCAGTGAAAATCATTACAGCAGGCTTTAACGTAGCTGTGTCTTTGTTTACGATTAGAAATGTCAAACAAATTTCGCCTACGTAGAACTCACGATTGCACAGTTTGTCATTCTCCATAGTTTGATATACACAAAACCCGAAGTGCTTCCCCATCGAATTCCTCAAGTTATTAGGGCCGATCACTCGTCTCATGTCGCACAGGTTGATCGTGTTGTCCTCCATTTTTTGGCAAAACACGAGCAACACAGCAGCCAATTGAAACAGCTGTTTCCGGTGCGTAAAATTGGTGGGAATTTTCTTTTTAGCTTTCGCAACGCTTACTGCACTTCGGAATTCTTTATTTTATTTTTCTGCTTGTTTGTGATTTTTGTTACATCTATCTTTTTTATTTGTTTAAAATTAATAGTGTACATATTTGATTAAAATCGATTCCCTATTTTAGTTTTCGAAACTTGTGTTGGTTGGTCCAATCGATTGTGCAATCGATTTTCTAACGTAAAGTGACAGCCCTACCAACTACTCAACGTGGTGGAAGTGTAGTGGGTGATGGACTGTGCCGTGGTAGTAACTTCTTGTAAAATTGGATAAAAAAAAGTTAATTACTAAACAAATTGATGTGATGTTTCAGTATGTCATCAGCCCTAATGAAATGTATGCCGTGGAACATGATTTCTATGTTTCTGCCACTTGGAAAAAGAATCCGCCACAGACTAACATAAACTTTTCAAGGCTAAGAAATGCTCCTCCGTCACATTTGCACGTGTTGAAGATGTGCATCATTTTTGCTGCAGACACGGTGCATACTCCAATTTCTGGTGCCCTGAATGCACGCCAGGCGGTTAAGGTTAGCGCTTGCGCACTATGAATTAACTGTGTACAGTTGGGGGTGGTACGTCAAGCCTGAAAGTAGGACACTCCCACCAAAGAAGAAGTTAAAAGCAGTCAATTTGAGAAGGGCTTCATCTCCAGCTCTATTTACATACAGCCTCTCTCCTCAGTCCTCCTGCTCATGCCCCGGAAATTGTTCAAAGCTCTATGTCATCGAGAATGTCTCATTTATCTAATTTCAACCAGAGGAGGTGAGAACGAGGAGAGAGGCGAAAGGGCCGATACATGAGGAAACACAAGAGCATCCTATGCGGAAGCGATTTCAGTCGGTTTCAGTTCATTAATCAGTTATTTTGACAGCCCTACTGTAGTTATCTTGCAATGTGTGTGCTGCTATGGTAATAGGTTTCCTGGTGTGTGTATACTTATTAAGCTAGCTAAACTGCCAGTCAGTGTGCTAGTGTGCTGTGCGTGCTCCCGCCCCCTAGTGGCATTTTAGATCTCACTTCCCTGCTTGTACTAATAAATATTGTTCTACTACTACTGCCTCTGTGTGTTGTCTGTGGCTCATGAGGATTCGGTTATTGTGGAAAATTAGCACAAGTGCGATTTTGACAATAACGACGTGCGGTGAATTAGTCTAGACTATCCCACGGTCGGTTCTGACGTGAGGCGAGTAGGTCTAGTGGTAACTGACGAGGGGCTTTTTTTTTTTTTTTGTGAATGAAGTTGTAGTAGTAGCCTGGTTGTTTGGGGAGATCAGCACTGTGGTTAAGTGGTAACGTTAATGGCAAATTTGGGCAATTGTACGTTTAGATCTCGACACAATTATCCAATCGTTTTCATATTAGGGCAGCTAGTTACAGGAGCAAACGCTCTCCCCATTTAGAGCGCGTCCGCGCTGGGTTCTGGCAACAGGAGTCTGGACCGGCGGGCACTGCCGCGGAGTAAGGCTGCATCGACTTTGGTTGGGATGGCTGGCATCTGACGGTATTGGCGAGTGTGCTTTCTTTTGTTCACTGATCCCCGGTTCTTGGACTCAGAAGCTAGGTCAGTTTAGTCGCGGGGGTAAATGTGTACGGGGATGCTCTGTGATTGGTTTGCTCTGCTGTGATAGCCGCGTTACACCTTGCTTGTTTGTTTGATTGGATGTTTTGTTGTGGATTGGGAGATCGAGTTGGTTGTGAGAGTGTACTGATGGTCGTGAACAGGGTTGGCTGAGTTTGTGATTTTCCACTCATTGGTCGTGAAACCCTGTGAGTGTGGTATTATACTGGTAATGAGTGCATTGGATACGTTTTTGGATAGCAGTTCAAAATCATCTTGCCTGAAAAGGTGTACTTGTAAACGAACATAAGGTAAAAACAGTCTCTGAGGCCAGTTCCCTTGCTGATGGATAAAACTATTTTTTAACACATAAGAATCACTTGCGTGAAGTCTCGCCGCGCAAGGATCATTATCGGCGAGAGCAGCGCTCTGCTCGTGTTGATACGGGTCCTTCAGTGAGGTTTAATACTGTGTCTGAGGGCAAAAATAGAGATGGTGATTTTGACGATAAGTGCCATAAGCCAATATGAATACAGAAGCCAAAAGGTTGCAGAAAACTTCAGTTTTGACACTTGTAGTTCAATATTTTTTGTAAGGCTAGCCAAAGTAGACAAAACAAAATCATAGGGAGTTTTCTGATTGGTTCGCAAGACTTGTGATTTCATAATCATGATTAACAAGATAGATTAATCATATCAGAGATACAGAAAAGTTTCTATGTGCTGTTGCCACTGATGTGACAGGTCAATATTCTATAGATAACAGTAGAAGAAAGTTGTTAACACACATGACTGAGGGGGTGTTTATTTCTGATTTAATGATGAGTATGAGATAAGGATCTCAGCTGGTGGCAGAAAATGATCTCTAGCCTTTCTTTATCCCTGCTCTCCCTCTCAGCCTCTGTGAATGAGTAATGCCAGAGCATTAATTCTGTAATACAGCTCACTATGATACATTTAAGTTGATATGAATGTATTCAAAAGATCCTTACCAGTGTGTGTCTTATCAGATGGGTGCTAATGCGTCTTTTTTCTGCGGAAGCAGAAGCATCTAAAGCAGCTGAGCCACCCAAAGCATCCCTAAGGGTCAGACAAATGTCAAAGATTAATATAGTCGGACAAGAAGGCAGACATTTTCAAACATGTCTACAGTCAGTGTTTCTGTGAGAAATGCATACCTTGTTCTTTTTCTTTGGTTTTTCTGTGGTCGCAGGGCCAGACTGGTGGTCCACAGAGGTGGTGGTAGTGCCAGGCTGGTGGTCCACAGAGGTGGTGGTAGTGCCAGGCTGGTGGTCCACAGAGGTGGTGGCAGGGCCAGACTGGTGGTCCACAGAGGTGGTGGCAGGGCCAGGCTGCTGGTCAGGAGAGGTGGTGGCAGTGCCAGGTTGGGGATCAGGAGAGGTGGTGGCAGTGCCAGGCTGCTGGTCAGGAGAGGTGGTGGCAGGGCCAGGCTGGGGGTCAGGAGAGGTGGTGGCAGTGCCAGGCTGCTGGTCAGGAGAGGTGGTTGCAGGGCCAGGCTGGGGGTCAGGAGAGCTGGCAGGGCCAGGGTGGGGGTCAGGAGAGGTGGTGGCAGGGCCAGGCTGGGGGTCAGGAGAGGTGGCAGGGCCAGGCTGCTCTGGGGCCACTACAGTCTTTACAATCCTGAACTCCTTAAGTGCCTTGATGGCAGCACTCCTCTGCTGTATCTCCACAATCATTTGCTCTGCCGTTTCCCTGACGAAGAACATCCAATCTGGCTCAATGAAACCCTGCTGGCTGCCACAGAACTCTGAACAGACCTGGAATACATTTACAAACATAACAAACCCATGTCAACCACAGTGACAATAATAAAACACAACAGAACACCAGAGACAGGCAATACACAAGTGCAGACCTCTGTACATAGGCCTATTCATAAAAGCGCACTAATGCGAAAAGAGAGCACACCCTTACCTTAACAAACTCCACCAGAGTTGTACTGTCAGCACCTTCTGAGTGTACCAATGTCATTCCCACAGTCTCGCAGAAATGCAGTGCTTGCTGGATGTAGCCAGCTCGCAACAGCATCCTGATGCACAGAGTTCTATAATGCTGGAAAACAATAAGAGAAGGTAAGACTGGACATTTGGGCCATTTTATTTATCTGTATTATTGTTTAGGACATTGTCCCTAACTGGGCAAGTTTGTCATTTTGCCTGGTAAATTTCCAAAGACAACTCCAGAATGTAAGCATGAAATGAAGACATTTATTTAATCAGAAAGGAAAACAAACCTGAAACTCGGAGAGGAATGGCTGGTCCGTTTTTAGGGTCAGCACATAATCATACACCTCCATTCTTTCAACTGCTGCCCTGGTGGATCTTACGAATGGTCTGCTATAGTGATTACATGGCCATGAAATAAATATTAGTATTTTACATAGTTTTGTTATAGTTACTTTGGGTAAAGTAGGTTTGGGTTTGTCTTACCTCTTGATAATCGAGATACAATGCCGCTTTGTTATAGTCACTTAAAGTAAAGTATGAATGTGTGTATTTCATTGGTTTGTCTTACCTCTTGATTCTTGAGATACAATGCTGTTTGGTTATGGTTACTTTAAGTTTAGTGTGTGTCACATGTATTTGTCTCACCTTGTGATTTTACAATGACTGTGTGTTTTCTTGTATTGGTCTTACCTCCTTACTCCCCTACCACGAGATTCAGCCCTTTCCGAAAATATCCCACAATGCAAATGCATTATGAGGTTGCATAGATATGCAGAATTGGGCTTTCCATCTGATCCTGTGTTTGGCATGGAAAGTTAAACAATATGAATTGAAGTTTTTTCTGAGGGTGAGCATGTTCTAATTATCTTTGATTTGTATCATCTTTACCCAAGGTCTCTGCCATTGCTTCCATGATTTCCATCTTCAGGCTGTTTTTGTTCAGATGGCAAAGAACCATCGCCAGATGGGGGCGCCAGTCACCCCAATTGTTCTTGGCACGCTCCTGTAAAAAGGAGTATTTAAATTTCCAACACTCATTGTATCATATCTCTCATGTCAAAATGATGAATTGAAATGTTTAAAATGATTAAATTCACAAATGTATGGATACAGAGAATATTGTCTGCACCAAGCTGCAAGGCAACCAGATTCAGCACAATTTTGACAGTTGTCTGGTCCTTGTAAAATTTAAGCTGTTGAGCGGTATTTAGCAGACATTTGATGACTTGCAGCTGTGGGTTTAGAAATCGAACTTAAGTCAACCAATTGCCAGGTGGTGACGTCACTGCTGCTCCACCACACGTGGAATTGCTAATGGCCTTTGTGCTATCCATTCACAATATTTGTCCACACACACACACAAATGAGCAACCAAAATGACACCGACACTTACACAGGCAGCTGTTGGTACTATTCCCATCAAGACTTGATAATAGGTCTTCATGGGGTCATTTGGTTTGAGGTGTTCAATAAGCCTAATAAAATGAGTGACGTAACAAAGACACCATGTTAAGGCAGGTTTGTGTATACAGTATGTATAATTGGCAACATGTTTTTTTTTCTTTATTTGCATTATTTATGGTCAAGGCTCTCTTAAAAGCACCAGCATCCTTACCTCATAACAATTGCATCACATGAGCCTTTGGCAAAGCCCTTCAGGATGACCCAATGATCCCACAGAGCTTCACTCTTGGCTAATTGCTCAGCTTCCTATATCAGAGGGCAATACGTTTTCCACATCTTGACATGCACTTTCAAAAACATTACACATTGAATTACACTCAAACCAAACCATGGAACCAAATTATATATTTTTCGTTTGTTTTTGAAATGTACATCTGTACTACCATCAGCACTGCTGCGGGTCTGACTGCAAGTCTTACTTCTTTTTTGCCAGAGATGATCAGGTTGACAAGGGCCTGGTGTCCTTTGCCAGAGGACAGAAGATTCTCACCCTTCTCAAAGGCCAGTGGATTTGATAGGAGCAAGTTGGCAATATCCTGACCCGTCACACTCTAAGAATACATTTTGAGAAAAAGGGAAATGGACAATTCTGAATACATTTCCAAAGAGACTGTAATGTGCAATGTAATGCTCTCTCTCTCTCTCTCTCTCTCTCTCTCTCTCTCTCTTTCCATCGCACACACAAACACACACACAATTCTAGTCATTTCTGGTTTAGAACAACACTTACTCTGGTCTCTCGGCACACAAGTGCCAGGAGTCCCCAGACAAGGCCAGCTGCTTCCTTATCCTGCAGCCATGAGGTCCTCAGGCACCTCTGCCATTTTTTCATGGCAAATGTATAAATGCTGATGGCGTAAGTCACCCCCCTAGAACAAGAAACAAATGTAAGCTGCTCTATAGCTCTATAATGTAAGTATGGACTGAATGTGATTGTGTTCTGTTGTGTACAGTATTTACATGTCAAAAGGTCCAGTGTAATCCTCCAAGTTAGTCTTGTAAGGGAAATTCCCAGACTGAATAGGTTGAACCTAAGAAGAGTCCATGTACGTTTTATTTCATTACAGCTTGGCATAAACAAGCACAAATGTATAAAAAAAAGAGAACCAAACAAATAATAATGACCTGGCCCAATGTGGCAGAGAATAGCGTTAGATAGACAGATAATTTGATTGATTTATTAGCCATACAGCCAAGGCCAGTGCAATTTAATATGTGATATTGTCACATACCATATATTTTGTCTTTATTTTGTATCTAATTTACTTTTACTGACTTAGGCTATTCATTTTCTTATCGCTTTATCATTAGTTGATTACTTATTTACCTGGTCCTGCATCACAGGTCTCTGTAGCGTCTCTGGTGGAGTCTTAAAAACGCGGCTAATAGCATCTCTAAGCCCTTGGTCACGGGGAGGATCCACATAATCGCAATTCCTTAAATCCACTACACGCTTGTGTAAAGTTCCTCGGATCTTCAGGTTCCGGAACAGTTTTGAAGACTTTCCATGTCGACGTTTGGGGCATTCTGCCAGATCCAAAGAATTGATCCGGTGCATCCTGTTGCTCCCCACCAACAGTGTTCAGAATACCTGAGTTAATTTCCTGAGCAATAATCTACAGAAACGTGGCTCTCTCTTTATCAATAAATTCCCTAATGAAATATTTTATGTGGATGTGGTTTATATACCCTTGAGGCATTATGACGTATTTCGTGTAATGCGACGTCACAGTAGCCTACATGACAAAACAACCCGATAAAATATATATTTTTTTTCAGAACGTGATGTGATAGCCTAGACGTTGTTTAGCACCAGTTTAGCACATGGTTTAGCTAGCCTAGATTAACTCTTAATTCAGCAAACACTTGAACACTTGTTGATTATCTGTGCTATTTATTTTCATACCTGAACATCAGACGGAATAGTTTCCTAAAGCAGTGGTTCTCAGTGGGGTCCGGGAAACATTTCCCTAAAAATAGTAATTTATCTTTCACTTTCCAATAAATCAAACATGTGTCCTGACCATCGCTCCCGCCAACCTATTTGGACCAATAGAATCTGTTGTTTTTTACATCACGTCAATCTGTCAAAGTATTTACCTCAGGGACGACGACCAGTTGATGACTCAATGAATGAAAGGCAGTTAGCGTCCGTGTTTTTGGTACATTGATACATATTTGAGGCAGTCGATAAACCAAACCCAGTAAATTACGATGGATTTTTCGAAAATAGCAGCGGAAAACCGTGTGAACTTCAGGTGCTTCAAACTTCAAACCCGCGTCTTCAGGTGCTAACTAATAAATCAATGAAGTCGGATCGTCAAATGCAAGAGCATTGCAGTCACGTTCGTTTGGTCAACGTTGTCGAGAAATGGATGCGGGGCATGCTTATCATTCTTAAGTTAGTGGAGAGATTCTTCAGCGGGTGTTTGAGCTACGCACTAAAATGTCAGAGTTTCTGAGAGCGGTGTCATCCATCGCTAACTTTTTTCCCGACCCCAGGCTAGGTTGCCAAATTAGCATATCTGTTCAATGTATTCAACGACGTCAACTAGTCTGTGACTGTCTTGGTAGCTTTGGGCCTACAGTTAATGTTATTTATACACATTCCTTTAAAAGTCTACATAATGGCAAGTTATGTCAAAATGCAATACTAAAATGTTTTCGTTTAACCAATAACTAAATTGCACTGAAACATGAAACCTGTACAAAAGTTGGCATGGTGTTATTTCAGTTAGCCTATTAGCTGGTTTGATTTGCATTGAGCTCAATGAGCATAACATTGTAGGTATGGTGAAGGGTATATGATGATGTGGGACTGTTTTAATTCCAAAGGCCAAGGGAACATTATCAGGATGTATAGCATCCTGGCCTTTAAAAATAAAAATGTGCCTGCCTCTATAGTTAGGGAAAGTTGGGCTTTTTCCCCACCAATTTGCAAAAAAAAAAATCATACCAATAGGTTTTTTTTTTTTTTGCAGCTTTTTTTTTCTTACCAATAGCTTTTTTTTACTATGTATTAAAGGTGTCTAGTAATGCCCCCCTTTATCTACGGCCAAATCCTCGGGGAAACACCTGGAGAGCCCATCAAGTATGACCGGGCAGGCTATATATTATCATCAAGTAAGCCTACAGTGTATAGTAAATAATTTAGTCAACATTTTAACTCAATGTTGGTTTAAGTTATAAACAAAACATGTTATAAATGGGGAAAAATCCATGGTTCTGCGTCACTGTTGGCAAAATGATCATGATTGCCTATATATTTCAGCCATATTTGGATTAGTCTTGTGTAGGCCTAGGCTACTTTGCTCAATTATAAATTAGTTTTCTTTAGGCCTTATAGGCTTTATTGTAATATGCTATAATGTTATAATGTTTGAAATATATGTATCTCAATGTATCAATGCTTTCCAAAAAAGTCATCAGATGTCATCATTTAAGGGGTTATTTTTCTTCCGGGGGGACATGCCCTCGGACCCCCCTAGTATCCCTGCATAGGATTTGCCTCATGAATTTTATGAAATGTAGGTGATGTAAATGCATACGATAGCCAACACTATAGAACTATGGGGGGGGGGGGGGGGGGGGGGCACTCCGTGCTACGTATATTTCCCCTTTTTTTTACCTTTGCCAATCACACCCCTGTTTCTTACAAGTCAAGTTTACACACTGTTGGATTCTCTGATTGTTGCGTTGTGTTTTAGTTCGAAAGTTCGATTGGCTCTCTCCACCTGTCCAGAGGATTCTGGATGGTACGGGCAGTTCAGGACAGTTCCAGTGCACATTCAGCATGCGGCCCACCTCGGCACAGACTGCTCCAGTGAAGTGTGTTCCGTTGTCTGAGCAGATCTGTTCCGGCAATCCGTATCGGGGAATGATGTCTTTCATGAGAACTTTGGCAGTAAGTACTGTAGTGCAGTTCCAGATCATGCAGGGAACGCCTCAATCCACCTGGAGAACTTGCACAGGACAACCAGAACATTGCGGTAGCCTTTGCACTTTGGAAGAGTGATGTAATCTATCTGAAGAACTCTGAATGGTCCTGGTGGAGCAGGTGTTTTCAGCATTGGCAACTTAACCTTCCTGTTGTGATAGTTTTGCCGACAGGTGACACACCGCATCATGGAGCTTCACCGCATTTTCAATCCAAGTCCACTTTTCTTCTCAGCGTGTGCTGTCTTGCATGTCTATGATGTTGGCCAAACTTTCCCGTTTTCCCTCTTCTGATGTTTCCTTGACCTTCTTTGTCACTCTCATCATGTGTCTCTCGTCGTTTTTAAAAAATGTCCTGTTACCGTTAGTTCTGTCTGTCTTTCCATTTCCATCTCCATTTTCATTAGTAGTAGCAGGAGTCATGGATCCAGATGCCAACACTTGTTCATGTTTAAGGCAGGACAGGACCCAAGCGCAAGACTCAGTAGTAGTAGACAGTAGTACAGACAAAAACGCTTTATTGTTATACTACAAACTTACAAACTTCCGAACTTACAAACATTCAGACAACCAGAGAGAAGAACCGACAAACCATATTTGAGACGTGTTTTACGAATGCCCAGAGCCGTTTATTGCGAATGTCTATGTCAAATGTGTCTGTACGTAGCTTGTAGCCGCTTTGGTGTGTCGCATAGACGTCGTCATCGTCTTGCTGTCCCCTCTCCGTTCTGTGATTGGTTCCTTCGTTGAGGTGAAAATCGGGTCCATGGAATCCAGGCTGCCTACAAGGTCTGCTCACACACAAGGCAGCATGGGGAAACCCAGGCTATTCATGGGGGGCAATAAATTAATGAATATATGTGTACATTTACTGATTGTACACCAATCGGCCTGTAGATGGCTGGACACAGTTTTCTGTGAATATTTTGAGAACCATAGGGCCTAGGATAACCAAATTATTTTTGTATGTTGGTCTCCAGGGGCCATGTCAACACATCCCATATCCCCTCATTTGAGGTATAGCCTCACACACAGCACACATGTACAGTACGCTCGCACAAGCACACACACGCACGCACATTCGCACACACATACAGAGATAAACACACACAGACACACACAACCTCCCCCATTACCCCCTTACACACACTCATAAGCGAACCCACACACACAGAAACACACATATACACAAAAACAAACACACTATGCACACACTCATTTACACAAAAGTAGGGGGTCGAGTAGGTGATTTATTTTTGCGGAGAGAATGTGCAGGACTGGACAGAGGTCATATTTTGTACCGCTCTGCGGTACATCTAGTTTCACCGGTATTGGTATCGACTAATGCATTTCTAGTTTTGTGACTTCCCTACCGGATAGGGAAATCATGACATGAAATCAGTAAAGGAAAGAGATGGGAGTGGGTTTGGGAATGACCTCAGGCCAGACTCGAGCCCGGGTCTCCATGGACACTGAGCCTGTTCGTGGTAGCGACGCTGACACCACCCCCGCACTACTGCTCCCCATTCTCCCCTTTTTTACCCCGCTATTTATTACATCCTTTTGTTAATAGAATAACAATGACAAGTTGCAAAGCCTATTTATTAATTATTGTCCCTCACATCATTTCATTTAGCTTCCCTGTCTGAATCATTGTTTTCTCTCTCACTAGGCTAGGCTATAAAGGCTAACTAGACAACACCAGTCTACACTCTACAGAGGACTGCATGCAGACCCCACCAGAGGCAAGTTACTACAACTAACATCCATCTTCCTGCCATTTAACAGATTTTCTCAGCTCCTACTCGCCACAATTTTCAGGCTAGGCATCCACTCCCATCTTACCCTGGTTAACCTTTATGGATTAGAGATCACAGAAATTGCACATAACTGAGACCATTTGGAAGACCACAACTGCACAACGTCAAGCTTCCATGTCTCTCTATAATTTCAGATTATTTCATTAAAAGATATAGGTGTTAAAGGTAATGATTGATGTTAGTCAAGTAATCGATTTGTTTTCTTTCATTGTTCATAAACATGTAACACAGAGCAGATTGATACATTATTTCCTGAGTTAATAAGATATGACCAGAAGAGGGCGCCACTCTCAAGGGTTAGATGTAATGGGCCACACATCAAAGCAACTGCAGTGTATTCCTGTTTTCTACGCGTTATTGGGCAATTATGCCATAGGCCATAGCTATAAACATGAAATGATGAGGAAAATTATGTTAACTTGGAAATGTTTCGAAATTGCTTTCAGACAGGGCTTAGATGACAATATTTTTTAAAAGAAAAGAGATGTTGAGATTCTTCTTCGGGTGTGTCCAATTTGTCTATTGCGCTGTCCAAGGTCCTGAATGTTACCAGGTGGGAACAGCCATATGCAGATCTATGGGATGCAACACCCTAATAGGCCTATTTTTGATAGTATTATCATTATTAGTAGTAGTAGTTGTTTTTTAGCAGTAGTAGCCTACAAGTAGTATCAATATGCCGTTATTAATATTTCATCTGGCTGTATGAGGCTTGTGGATTTCTACAGCATATTATATTTTATGGAACAAGTGCAGTATCTTCCTGATGTCTTGTTAAGTTGTATGAGCAAGCAATTGGAACTGTCAAAAGGATTTTGCATGAATCTCACTAGTTTCAGAAGCTGGGTGTAGCCTATGCTAAATATGTGTTAGAGTCTGTGGTGGGCGGGGAGTTTAGGTCAGTTTTGGTCATTTATAGGTACTTTAACACAATTCATCAGCACAAGTGTCGGTGACAGAAAAGAGCAAAGGAAGAAACGTTGAGTTCAGTTTTTCTTTCCAGGGTGCCGGGGTTTCCTTACAAGAGTATCAAGGGCTTGACGTTCAGAGCTTCAGGAAGATCCCACGCAAGGCTGAAGGAGCGCCTGCTGGCAGTAAGATCTAAGAGAAAGAGACGGGGGGGGAGTGCGCTTTCGTTCCGTGCTACGGCGCGCTCTGGAATACAGGAGCAACCCCCCGTGGCTGCCAACGCTTTCTCCATCGGTCGTTGCATGCGCAATAGACGACTCAGATGTCGATTCCGCCTGTGCTGAATTAGTTCGCATCAATTGCTGGCATCTCCTTTCTGCGGACGGGCACGAAATAGGTAAGGATGATCAGATTTGTGCTATTATTTTAACAATGCAGTTTGCCACGTAAGCATCAGTTCTTTGGCGATTTTTTTTTTTCATTGTACATTCATTAACGTTAATTGGTAAAAGGGATCAGCTCATATGAGAGAATCAATGGGAGAGCGTCTTGCCTATCGGGGAAAATGGATGATGCACTGTTGTAAGACATTCATATGCATCGAGAGCAAATTCTGAGGGGATTTTATTATGTTCTCTTTGTGATTTTGCGAGAAAAAATACCAACGCGAAAAGCATTTCCATTCACCATTCGCGGTGCCCTTATCGGTTTAATGCCAGTTTATTTGATCAATAAGTGGGTTTTATGCTGACTGAAATAATCAACGCGTGAGTAGATGACGAAAGCCTGCCCAACTTAAATGCTTTGACACGCTGACAAGCGCATGTGTTGGCCCCCGCCCCCTCTCCATACAAGAAAGAGAAAGCTGTTGTTTGCGATGAGCTACTTTTGCAGGGGGAAACATATTTCTGTCATGAAACGCAACTGACTGCAACGATGCTCCGTTTTTTTATCACTGGAAAATATTACCCTGGTTAGTCACGGAAACGCCTCTTTAGCAGCACCCAGTACAGATACAAACGCCTGATGCCTTGCTGTTATGTCTTGTGCTGATTGTCCTTACGTGGTGTACAATGAGCAGCTTTGACAGGTTGTAGTTAAGGTGCATTATCCTACATGCCCGCCACTGGTTTTCTCTATTGTCAATTCGGCAGGCATCATTAGCATGAAAAGGATCAGGCTGCATGCCCCCTCTGTCAATGAAAGGGGAAAAAAAAGGAATAAGAGTTGAAAAAGTGCTCTGTCATGACAGATGCTGTGCCCCTAAACTAAGTTTGATGGCTGGCATACAGTATGAAATGTGAAAGCTCTCAGATGCTCTAAGATTGTCTCACATCAGCCCTTTTTCTCCAGCTGTCAGCCACTCATGGCCTGTGTGCACAGACCGACTTGTACGCGTTTGTGGCTCTTCGGGGCATGATGGCCTTTCAGCCCATCTTCCGCCGATATTGATCCTCTCAGCAGCACCACGCAGGGTCTTAAACCCAACCCCTGGCTGGACTCTCCACAATTGAGATGTTCAATCTGCTCGGCTCCAGAACACTGGGATGGCCTAGTGTGTAGCGTTTCACATTCGACAGCCACTGCATTTGCAGGTTTGGAATAGACCACAAAATGCAGACACAATGGATATGAAAAGAATGCATTTTCAAGTTCTAAAATCGCCCACATACAACCCAGCAATGTCTACCGTGAATACATTTTTTTTTTTAAAAACATTGCGACTGTTTTGGTGCCAACGGTGTCTCCGTGTGATCTGTCAGAGCATATAGTGTGGAGGTAGGCAATAGGCGCAGGGCATAGGCTGGCACTGTGCTGGGCGTGTGGTGGGGGGTTGTGAGAGCAGAGGGAAGGTGGGGAAGGCGTGAGGATGGGGGTGGTGAATGAAACACCAGGCTGCAGCTGCCTCCTCGTGCAGCCCCAGACAGGGAAGCCGATTGGTCTGACGTGTGCTGCCCCTGCTCCCACTCCTTTTTGCTCTCTCTCTTTCTTTCTCTCTCTCTCTCTTTCTCTCTCCATCTATCTCTCACACACAGTAGCTCTCTCTTTATATTTCCTCTGCCTGTTCATGGCCCTTTCTCTTTCAACCTCTGTTCCTACCTCACACTATATTTCTCTCTCTCTTCATCCCTGTCTTAATCTCTCTCTCTCTCTCTCTCTCTTGCCGTAACAACCCCACTTACTACTGCAGAGTAGAAAGGAGCGGCATGGACAGATGGCAAAATGAACAAAGACATGAACAAAATCTCAGCAATTAAAGCTCTTTGAATCTTTCAGTCATCCAGACTTGTATACATCTATAATACTGTAAGGTATAGAGGGAGATGAGGTAGGAAGGCAGATGGATCGAGAGAGAGAGAGAGAGAGAGAGAGAGGGAGAGAGAAGGAAAGAGGGAAAGTGCTCCTCACCACTCTGTGTGCATAATTCAGGGCTTGAGGAGAGAACGCAGATGGACCCATTTGGGTTCTTGTGTGAGCCACACATCTCTGAGCTTTTTTTCCCCCCATCAGAGAGATCCAGGGAGAGGAGAGGAGCCGAGAGGAAAGGAGGCTTTCTTAAGGGACATGCTTCCAATTTTAGCTCCTCCAGTCAGTGCCTACTGCCGCAGGCCTGCACTAAATGGACTGCTGGGCGTTTTCCGCAGGCGAGCTGCTATCTCAGCAAACGCTCCGACAAGGTCTCAGATTGATCTCAATAGAGAACAGGAGTTCTACCTACTGACCCATATTTGCCTAACAATAACTGATTTGGGATTTTGGTCTCCTCTTACATTATGCTATTCTACTGATGATGAAGAAGAGGGTTAGAACTGATCTGGTGTCAGAGCACATGCAGTAATGTGCTTGCTGATCAAGCAGTTCATGTGGTGCAGACGATATTTTAATGAACAGGCTAATATCAATGTTATTTATGCATGCACATGTAGATGAATATGCAATTACCGCTCACATGTGTCACTGTAATTGAACGCCTACAGACTAGTGTGGTTAACATGGACGGTTGCCATTTCTTTTTTCATTGATCATCTATGAACATATTAACATTCCAATTAGTATTATGGTTATTTCTTCGGGATTCATATACCTTGCAATTCCTTGGTCAGTGCCCAAATAGAGTGTGAAAATTAGTTGGCCTTTTTTTTTTCCTTCGCATGTCGGTTTCTATGGCCACAATGGCGTATCAGTGGAATTGGGATGGTAGGCAGACCACAGGTCGCACTTTACACCTCCTCCTAATTCTCACGCACACAGACGTAAGGGCCAGATATTCACTAGTTTGAAGGCAAATTATATGCATTTATGTATGCATGTAGGTATGTGTGCATGTACATATGAAGGGTTCAGATGCAAAAGCCTCTAAATGCCACCTATGTCAAAAATGAGATAAAGATGGTGAGGGGATGCTCTCCACACATAGTATACGCTAATCAAATAATTTAACTTCTAAACCCACTAAATACCACTCTCTTCCTGGTCTGAAATATCGATTTATAGGCAAAAACCTATAGGAGCCTGAATTTAAATGCTCATTTAAAAGAAAAGTGGTCAGACGGATTTAGAGGGTTTTGCATCTGAACTCTTCATATTTACTGTATGAATATATGTACATATGTACTATATGAATGTATGTAGGTATGTGCATGTATGAGTGCATCTGTGTGTGTTTGCTGGATGTAGGCTACATTATGTGATTTTGTGTGTGCACTGCAGGTGTGTGTGTGTGTGTGTGTATGTGTATGTGACTTCACTGGAGGTGTGATAATCTGGCTTGCCATCTCCGTTGAGAATCATCAAAGGTGCATGCTTGACCATCGATCGTCAGGGTCTGATAGCCTGGCTGTTCTCAGGCCTCCAAAACAGGTTCATAGAGCCCCATCAAGCTCTGCAGCAGTATCCCTCTTGATCTTCCCCTGGGGGGACATGGCCATGAAAAACCAACCCAACAAGAGTGATCCTTAGGGGGGAGCCTGGAGATGTTTTATCCACCTACCCAACCCCCCCACACACATACACATACACACACAAGCACACACTTGGAGAGAGACATCTGTCTGTCTGCTAATTAAGGTTAATGAAGTACCACCCAGAGCTAATGGCTGTCATTTCCTTATCTGAGAGAGATAGGCCAGAGAGAGCTTTCAACATGGAGGAGCGTATCGACCACAGCATGGCCAATAGCCTCTTATCAAAGAAGATGACCCTTGAGAGAGGTGAATGTGTTGAAGGGGGTGATGAGGTTGATGCTCCCCCCCCCCAACCCCCACTACTGAGTACTACCAGAGACTTTCTAATGAGGAGACACGGCACTCAAAAAATCCTCCATAGAAATGCATGGGGTTAGTTTGTCTACGCATACAGTATCACACCCCTTCCTCAGCAAAACGTCGACATGTGAATACATTGAGCCAATCATGTGGTGTGATGTGAATACATTGAGCCAATCATATGGTGTGTTGTGAAGATATCTTGCCAATCATGTCTTGTGAACTCGCCGCTGGAGCAAGATTGGTGTCGTGAAGCCTTGCGCACACGCATTTCTGCTGAGTAGGATGCCCGATGAGCGACCAAAAAGCGTTGCTATATGGCCGCCGAGTGGAGGGACTTGCCTAAAAGGACTTTGGTACTACAGCACGCTCAGAGTGATATTTGTAGGTGGGTTTTGAAATCTCTGGCAATGCGTGAGGACAAGAATCGTTCCAGATGGAGCAGCGACCCTTCGCCCAGAGCCGCTGCCGCTATCGCGAGTGACGGCGGGGATATGGCATTTAAAGACTCTGGAGCACAGGAGAGTTTGACCTCCGACACACGAGGCGGAGTAGCACAGAGATGAGCACCATCGGACCTGACGGAGCCTTCGCACCTCAAATGGAGTCCGTGCTTCAGCTAAATCCACCTGGGCAGCCAGCGACGAGAGCTCCTCAATCAAAACACCTGAGCCTCCCTCGCAGCTGCGGCTGCTGTTTCCAGACGCACCCTTTTCAAATTGCCACTGGGTCCAAAACGCTGTGCAATGAGAAGTAGTCAGGGGGAAAAAGAATGTATTCATGTTTTTCAGGACTTCAGTGTTCAGCAGCCATTAACATTTCATGTTGAAAACATTAATAAGCCTCATGTTTCTTTAAGTACCATCTGTGTCAGCTTCTCCCCAGCTGTGATCACAGTCACTTTACAGTGGTTTTCACTCAACACAGCAATATTTATGTTGCTGTATTTCAGGCGAAGAAGTGGGGGGGAAATCAATGCACAATTTGAGGCGTTATCTATTTTTCTAATGTTCCCAGGAAATGCATCAATGCTTCTATTGTTCTTGGGGCAGTGTAACATAAAGTGTGTATATGGGAGATGCTGTAAGACCTAATGCATCTACCATGGGGAGGAGGAGGGGGGGGTATATACATGAGATCTTGTGAAACATAATGCATCTCCAATAGGAGAGGATCAGTTTTTGGCCTTTGTGGTAGTTTTGGAGCAGTGGACTGTGTGTGAGTCAGGGGTTGAGGGGGTGGAGGTGGAGGGTGTATGTGCGAGAGAGTTGTGTTGTTTGCAAACATGGGTCAATCGAAAGCGCACCCGGGGGCTTTCTGAACCGGAACGCGAGCAGTGGCTCAGCCCGGGGGAGAGTCGGATAGCAGCCGGGTTGGAGCATGCCAGAACTGGAGGGCAAAGTTCCAGTAAGAGAGAGAGAGAGGGAGGGGGAGAGAGAGAGAGAGAGAGAGAGAGAGATGGCAAACAATTGGCGATGCAGAAAGCGAGCTAGTGAGCGCTTCATTACGATCCCACAGTATCTCCAGCCAAGACGACCCGAGCGAGGGAGGAAAATAAAAGCCCGTGCGGAACGAGAAAATATACATTCCTCCTCCTTCTCCTCCTCCTTGCTCTCACCCCCGCCCCCTGACTATCCTCGCGTCTCCCATCTCATCCTCCTCTTATCCAGGCCCGGCGGTCGCGTGTCCGATCAATGGTCGTACATCAGAGTCTTTGTGGGTCATAATAAGCAGCTGGTGATTTGGACAAAGAAGGGTTGCGGCCGGGGCCCCGAGTTGAGTGGTGTGATTTAGAATGGGCGTTTTTTTGTTTTGTTTTTTTTTTTGTCTTTTTTGCTTCCCCGAGGCTGACGGCGGAGTAACCAAACAAATAAGCCAGTGACAGCTTTATCACAATGCAGTGCCACCACCGCCTTTGCCGCCCTGAGAGAGAAAGAAAGAAGGAGAGGGAGAAAACAGAGAGAAAGAGAGAGCAGATAGGGAAAGAGTGAGGAGAGAGAGAGAGATAGAGAGACTGAAACAGAAGGAGAGGGAGCAAAAGAAAGAAACAGAAGAGAGAGAGAGCAAAAGAAAGGAGAGGAAAGATAGAGGGTCACAAGTCAGCAGAGTAGCATCATTCAGGCCCTGCCCGACTAGTTGAACAGTAGCAGATCTTGTCTGCATGATCACTTACCATTTCCATTCGGAGCTCCATATCCATGGAGGGCATTCGTAAAGGTTGTTGTTGCGCAGCTCTGTTTTGCGTTATCAAGTATAGAGAGGACACGCGCATGGAAAAGTGCTGCTGATTTATCCCCGACATCAAATTTATGCTCCCATTACATTTTTTATGACACAATGCTGAGTAATCAAGGCGACTAATCACCGGCTATAAAATGAAAATACTGTTAGAGTGCATTAGGTTGGAAGTCAAGCGTCTTCACCTAATTAGTGCCCTTTCAGCTGGTCTCTGTGATTCATGCGTGTGTGTTTGCGCTTCCGGGGCGGAAAGAAGTTGCAACCAGCAAATGAAATGCTACTCCTCACAATCGGTCTGTGTGTGTG
Source organism: Alosa sapidissima (assembly GCF_018492685.1). Taxonomy (NCBI): domain Eukaryota; kingdom Metazoa; phylum Chordata; class Actinopteri; order Clupeiformes; family Clupeidae; genus Alosa; species Alosa sapidissima. The sequence continues at coordinate 7,399,264 of NC_055974.1, forward strand.
CACGTTTATCTGTGTGTGTGTGTGTGTGTGTGTAGTGCATGAGTAATCATCTCCACGTAATGACAGTGGAAAGAATCATGACTCCTCACTTTCAAGCTTCCCTCTCTCTCTCTGTCTCTCTGTGTGTCTCTCTCTCTCTGTGTCTCTCTCTTTCTCTCTCTCTCTCTCTCACACACACACACACACACACTAGTTCTCTCTCTACAACATGTAGTCTCATCTTTCTTGGCCTTCCTTCTCAATCACTCCTCCATCATCCCCCCGTTCTGTTGGCCTGACCTCCCTGAAGCTACCAGGAATAGACTCCAGGCACACCGGAGGGATTGGCTCCGAGGGCCATGTTTACCCTGTTTGCCTGGCGAGGGGGTGGGGCGCGTTCTGGACCGGCGCCCTCTGGAGGAAGTGAGAGCAGCACCGGCGCCCCGAGACAAGGCGGCTGCCCCTTTCCCCTCTCTGCTGCGAGGTGGACCGGGATACTATGCAGGGCCGCGGGCAGATGGCCGAGCAGATGGTCCCCCCCCCCCACTGCCCGCTACCATAGAAGGGAAACGTTGCTAAAGCCTGACATCCAAAACTGACCACAGAAGGGTCTTCACGCCCAGGAGACCTTCCAGCTGACCTCTCCCCAGTCAGCGGATTTGGTCTATAGAAATTGAATTCATTGAGAAAAACAAGACATCAATGCAATTCATTCACGTTTTTACACCTGGTTCTCTTTTGCAACATGCACGGTTCCAAGCAATGCTTAGGGTCAGATAGGCAGATAGATTTTAGAGACAGCGGGAGGTTAAGGAGAGGGTTTCCAAAAACACTGGGCAGGCCTTCAGTTTGGATTCGCTTCGAAGAGGAAGGAAGATTTGGGGGTCACTGCTCAGAGATGATGTTATAAATATAGCTCTCTCTCTCTCTCTCTCTCTCTCTCTCTCTCTCTCTCTCTGACAATGGTTTATGGGTCCAGTTTGGGCAGTGCAGACATTCAACAGTACTAAATAGAATCAAATCACTAACTGGAATCCATGTATAGCTTTCTCATTGTACATGTACGGTAACTGCAGATTGTCCTCAGTAACAGATGCAGCATCTAGAGAGCCGTTTTGGGAATTGCCAGAGCTCAGCAATCGCAAGAGAGAAATGCAGGCAGGACATAAATCATGGTGATTGTGGATAAATTCAATCACAGTATTGGTTTTATTTTATTTTTTAAAAGATGCAGTATATAGATTGACGTGACACTGAAGAAAAGAGAAGAACTGCATGTAAACCTGTTTTAACAACAGCATACGGTATATAGGCAACAAATAGGCAACATTGTGGTGAGAGCACTGATCATACCATGGAAATGTATATCTTCCATATATACATATCCTCGGCCCCATCCATATGTCCCTATACTTACATCTTTGCCTGAGTGCAAAAAAAAAACAAAAACAGGAACTCATTTTGGGTTAACAGTGAAACATTACTGCTAATCTGGAGAAAGCCTGGGAGGGAGGGTATTGGCATTTGGCCAAAGCATTTCCCATTCATTCTTACCGTGAATAATCATTTGGAAAATATAGATTTGATTATGAATCAGAACATCAGTAATCACACAATTCCTTGCACATTATTGAAGAGGCAGTATTAGATATGCTCCCATGGTATTTTCCGATGGTTCAACAGTTTCACAAAAGACCTGCATAAAATGTACTTGGGCCAAGGCAGAGTTCCTACTCAGACATTTTTGGAGACATGGTAGCCTCATCTGCATATATTGAGCTTGGCTCTGTGTGTTTATTGTTTGTGTGTTTGTTTGTTTGTTGAGAAATTACCAATTGATTTGCGGACAGCTTCTTTGTTTATCATTGTCGTTGTTCATATCCAAGAATTTGCAGCTTGCTAAAGTGCATTGAAAAAAAGGTCTGGCGCTGAACAGGAAAAAAAATGACAAGACAAGAAAGTGCCTTTGAGACAAGAGAAGCCTTTGGGCCCTTTGGGTGGACTTGAGCCTGATGGGGAGTAGGTCGGGGAGATTGTGGGGGTGGAATTGTAAATAATTAAGAAACGCTGAGCGATGGTTTCCCTCCGCAGTGGAAGGGATGGGGGGTGGGGGTGGAAGTGGGGATAGAATACTACTGCGGGAACAGCCTCTTTACAGTCCTGTCCCGTAGCAAACTCAGTCATGGGTCTCACACTATTTCTCCTTCTCTCCCACCCTCTCTCTCTCCCTTCCTCCCCCCTCTCTCTCTCTCTCTTGCTCTCTCTCTCTCTTGATGAATTCCCTGCTTTAACAAAAAGTGCTGTTTGTATATAAAGTAGTATGCTTGGAACCCTTATGTTGTCACTTTGTTCTGTCTCGTACGGTGTTTCCATTCTCCATCTTGGGGTGAGCTCCTCAGATCCCATCCGAATGCCTCTGTTCCACTTATGCTGCCTGGAGTATGTCCTGGGATCATACCTGTGCATTTTAGAGTAGGCTGCAGTATGGAGCTGTGATGTTGAAAATGGGACAAACCGAAGTCTTCTTCTTCCTCTTTCATTTTTGCCGCGTTGTGCTCAGCGGCGGTCGGAGACTGCCTTCCTTTGGTGTTTGTATCTGCTCACAGGAAGGACTCCAGGACAGAAAAACGGCAGCGTGTAGCCAGCTTGAATTGCACTGATGCAGTGTTTATGCCTTTAGTATACTTCATAATATATGTCTAAGTATGTATCAAATGGAAGTGAAGATCTTTGTGTGTTTGTAGAGTATCAAGTAGACAATGTACTTGGTCTCTTCTGTTTTACAGTTGCAAATGCTGGCAAGTTGGCTTGCTTATTGTGACGCAAACCAATATTCATAAGTTTATATGTAATGGATACTTAAAGGAACAAGTAATCAGTCCACCTCCTCAAGTTTGCAAGTTGAGAGTGAAATCAACACTTCAAACATCTAGCATGAAATTCAAATTGGTCAAAGGCCTGCTGAAAGGAGTAGGTTGGTGATGGACATAATACATATTAGTCAGTCAAATGATCATCAAGCCTTACAGGACAGGTTATATTATCAATAGGATGCTATGGGGTTTCAAGCATGCTGGGTTATCACTAATCTATTTTTAGTTGTCATTATCATGGGCATAAATAACAATTTATATCAGCCATCTTTGAATTCTTGAAGTCAACGGTTAAGCATATATCTAACACGGGCAAAATGGTGATTCACACCAACATAACCTAGATTATAATATCAATAAGCTTGAGATTATGTAAGGAAGGCAGTTGTCCTAGACAATATTCAAGTCGTACCAGACTTGAGCTGGATCATTATTCAGGAAAGCGCTGTAAATGGCTGATTTTGGTTATTTGCCGTTAAAGGCACACTATGCAGGTTTTTTAGCTTAATATGCAAGTTTTTTAGCTTAATTTACCTTCGGGTTGAATGGTCGCCGTCTCGCTTCCCCCTAGCGCCTGTGAGCGGAAAAACCACCCTTGCAACTTTGGGCCGGCGGGCCGACGGCCTCAGTGTCAGGAAGTATAACGAGTGTAACGAATTGCTTTACTGCATTCAAATACACATACACGCCAGGCACCGGCTAGAAAAAGGCAGCAATGGAGTTTCTCAGACATTAGTCATGACAGAGCAAGCGAAAAATAAGCAAAAACCGGAAAAAAACAGTAAGGAAATTGCCAATACTGCATAGTTTACCTTTAATTGCAGTCTGAAAATTGAAAATGACTCTAACTAGATTTAATCTGGACTCTGGGCTCAGTGTAACTCAGTCATCTTGTCTGTCACTGTCTCTGACACTGTCAGTAGTTGCAATATTGCTTATGACCACGGAGGTAATATGGTTCTGAAACATTATGAAAGTCAGGAATGATTGCTAGCAGCAACCTGTAAAATAAGCAATATACAGTATTATAACACAATAATATATCTTACTGTCTTACAGTAAGATAATATGCAATATAGAATTCAACTGCAATATTCAGAGAATTTTCAAGTCACTGTTCGAATGGCAGTTTGGGTTGTGTATTATATGAGCAAGTCAAGTTAGAAATCATGAGTGCAAATGAAGTGCAAGGTGGCCTATAACATGTGACATTGGTATTGCTATTAGTATAGTATTGTTGTGATCATACTGAGGTCATTTTGATATAAATTAGGCAATACATCATGAAAATGTGTAAAATGCAGACCCTAGTTGTTAATATTACTGTGGCGGAAAAATGGAGGGGCAAGCACACAAGTGCATTATTTTTTCATAACCATGTCTGGGAGTGTTTTATTTAGCTTATTTCTCAGTGGCTGCTTAGACATACATTTATTGGAGGTCCTTGTTCTCAGGGTCTCCATTTTAAAACTTAATTTGTTTTGTAGAACTATCTAAATGTAAATCTCAAATACTCTGAGGCAAAATATTTACTTCTTTTATCTTATGTATTTTAGACTAGCCATTTGTCTGGTTGAATGCATTAATAAGCAACCGTAAGTCCAGCCTGCCAAGTTCCTGTTGGTGTAAAGCCAGTAGTCCATAAGCTCTAGTCCACTTCGCAGCCTTTACTCAGGAGCCCAAATGATCGTGTTCACCGTATTTATTTCCAGTCAAACGTATATCTCATATCTGTCATATCATTGTATAGCCATTTGTTTAATAAAAACTGACAGCAGAAGTGCTGGGAATTTCTGGAATAGTGCCAAATGATCGATTGGCTCTCTACTGCCTCTCTGTACTCTGCAACTGTGTAGAGATTTTAATCAACATCTTTGCCTTGATCCAAGCTTTCCTTGCTATGGTATAATTAGATATACTAAAACAATGCAAGTGGCCAATCTAAATTTGCATAATACATAGCTGAGACACTCACTGTTGTCCTCCAGCTGTAGAGAAGGCAAGTGGAGAGAAGTGCTGGTTAGGGGACATTTAAGGGCACTCCTTAAGGTTTTCACTAACAGCTACTCCATCACTGGAATCGCTCGGCTGGATAAACAGTTCCACCCCTCTGAGCATCTCCAAAGGCAGAGGTGGGATAAACCAACACAGTTTCTCTTCATTCACAGCTAGTCTGACCAGAAAACAGCTGTGGTTTAACTGTTATATATTACTTAAACTTTACTACTTTATTCAACACCTTCTAAATGGTGTTATTGTTTTTTTAATATACAGTAAATGCAGAACAATGCAGGTTATGAAGCCACGAGTATATGTTTACATTGCATATTTACAATATATCTCCATACCTTGAAGGAACTTTCTAGATAAGACTTCCAATGCCATGAGAGTTTGTCCTCTGTAATACCTTTGCCTGATGTTTTTGATTATATAGTGCAGGGCTGTAGCATTTACAGAGCAAAAGTTTTACGATTGCAGTGCAGCAGGGTTGTAATTTGTTGTCTCTTAGCCACAGAGCACAGGCTGTAATAAAGCAACCTTGTTTGGAAAGTGCGAGTCATGCTGGGCCCCTATGCATCATTGTCCTAAAGACCTTCTGTGTACTCGTTGTGGCTCTCCCATGCGGCTCTTTAGCTGCAACGACTTTGTTTCAAATCGCATCATTAATAGTGACGTAAAAGTCCGGTCAGGTTTCCCGTCCGATGCCGCAAACTCGTTTGTAACTTTTTATCGCATCAGTCTGGGAAGGCCATCGGTTAACAACATCCCCGCCATCGCCGACCCGCGCGGCGGGCACCCCCGACGACGATGTGCTAGTCCTGCGGAATGAGACCCCCACAAGCGTTTTTCAGCTCTAGTCGCTGAGCAAACGCAGTGCTAATGAATCATTAATTAGGATGAAGGCAAATCGTGGGAGTTCACATTGATCTCGGCATCTCATTAACCTAGTTGAGGATTTTCTTCCTCCCACGTCCGAAGGGGAGAGAGTGCGCGATGACTGCCAGGCCCCCGGCATCAGAATGCAGCTGCCGTTACCTACCTCACTGTTATCTTGGGTAATGGTTAAGCGAGAGAGCGAGGTGCAGCAGAAAGATGGCGGAAGAGGCGGAAGATGGTGACGTGTGCCAATCTCAAAAAGCTGCATGGGCACCATATCAGCAGCTCGTACAAAGTGGACGTTGTTAGTGTATGCAAGTGTCCAAGTTGTCTGGACGGGCATTTTGCTTGGCTTGCGTAAAAAAAACTTAAGATTCCGATGAGTCAGGACGGAGCTTATGAGTTGGCAGACATCAGTGTATGAGATGAGGCATCGTTTTATTAACGGCCTCACTTTCACTGATATCTAAGAAGCAGCACTTTCATCTCTGTCATATTTCAAATTCCAAACACACCCCTGTTACCTTTCTCTTTTCTTTTGGCCTCCCGAAACACTATAAAATGTCAGTGCACACGTACAGCTAAAACGTTAATGGCCACTGACCCTTTTTTACCCATTTGGATGTGTAAATGAACTCACTGGACCATTACAACTCAGCTGAATCAAGTGGATCAGATCACTCTAGTCAGCAACGCCAATAGCTGCTCTTCCAGCAGTATCGCAGTAGGCATCTGTGTTCTGTGGTGTAATGCCATTTGTTCTGTGCTGGGATTGATGCTCTGAGCCCAGAGACAAACATCAATGTTCCCATGCAAAGCAAACATTGCACGCTAGCTGGAGGTGATGATAAGCAATCCTCCGATACTGCCCGTACGCTTCTCCCCCATCTGTAAAACAAATCTGATCCAGTATCGCCTGCGATCAATGTAACGTCAATAGTGCTTGTTCCTGATGGTAGGTCTTGTTCCTTCATTTGTGCAGTTAGATACGGTTCAGCTTGCCTTTGTTTAACATATACCAGTGCCATAACCTGTTTGCGGTTTCAAAGCTTTGGTCTGACTCCATTGTGTCTTTTGCAGGTCAGTGGCATTGTGCTCATAACAGCCATGGAAATGCATCTTATGGTATGCAGCTTATGCTGCTGAGTAATCCTGTACAGCATTGCACATGCATGGGTGTGTTCTGCATAATTCATCTTTCTCTGTATATCTTTAAAGTATGTATATCCATCTTTGTTTTATGGCTAAATGAACTCAGCCATAACAATACTCAAGCAGCAAAAACAAACAATGTCTGGCAGTAAATTACACTGTTGACCTTTAAACCCGTTATCCCCTTAGGCAGCCTCTTAGAGGAGCAAACACTGTGAAAGATGGCGGTCCCAGTTTTGAGGCCAAAGCAGAGAAGGCTGTTAAACCTCCTACTGTAGTTCTGTTCATTTCTCTTCATAATAGAAGCATCATCTACCCATTTGGAGACTAATTCTGCAGATTCATATGTTTATTTTCAGCACACACATTAACCCTTTCAATCCCTGTGTGATCTTGATTGGCCAAAAGGTGTTTTTTGAAAATGGCGCGAGAAGAGGGCACTTCTCGAAGGCCAAGGGGTTTAAAAGATAGGCCGCAGCCATCTTTAAGTCAGATTTCATCGGGGGGCGCCAGCTGATGACATCTCACCTCACCCTATTGCTTGACGGTTGGTCTGGACATTGTTTATGCTGGACTATCACTGCAATACGCTGAATAGTCTTCAGAGATCTCCTGTCTGCATTGTCTCCTTCGGACGCCTTGTTCCAGAGTGCTAATTAGTAAATAGTTAAGTGTTGATTGTTAATTGGATTCGAGAGTGGACAGTTTTTCCAAGACACTACTGAATAAATATACCTTAAATATAGATGGACATTATGCTATTTTAGAATGCTATGTTTATGCAAGCTCTTTACCATAGATTCATCCAGTATTGTCCCTCAGTATTGTAGGAATAGCAGACCTGATATGGGTGAATTATGACAGCCAGATCCATATTTCATATTATTTGAACTAAACTCTTATATACTGTACTGTATATAGGATAAGGCAGCAAAATGTCTCTATGTACATACATTGAAATTCCAGACAGGTGTGCTCTAACTGAAACATTAATAAGGGGATTGAGGCGGCCATAAAGCAGGTGAGAATGCTGTAATGGAGAGTCAGCGCTGCAGCGGGGAAGCTGCGATATCATATTGACCATCCCATAATACTGTGAATAAGACAGTCGTTTCTAAATTGGTCCTCATACGAAAAGCAATACTGCCTCCTCTCTCGCTGAGCGGATGACGGATGATAAGTACGGGAGCGATGACAGAGTAAATCGAACACACACCACTCTCATTTCCTCCTTTTCCCTTCTCCGCTCCCTCCTTCCCTCCCTCCCTCTCTCCCCCTCTCCTCCACCATTTCTCTCTCTCTGTCTTCTTTTTTCGCAGTTGCTTCCTCCAGCAGTTGCTGTCGTTTCGGGCGTTGCTGACAGGACCCCTTTTTTTAAAAACTCTATGTGGATCTGTGACATTTTAGAGCCTTTTACCCGGAGTCACTGCTAACCCTAGGCACATACAGAGGGAGAGGAGATACTGTGCTCTCAGAAAAAGCCATCTCAACTCTTCAACCCACCCATGTCTTTCCCCAGACGGGAGTGCAGTCTGAACGTGACTGATAGGACGACTCCCTGAGCGATGAGTGAAGAGTTCTTCTCAGTCTCCGACAGGTGCTCGTTCCAGCACAGTCCACTCTCCGCTGTCTCTTCGGATAGGGGGCGATGTACGGACATACCCTCGGACAGACTCAGTGAGGGGGTTGGAGCTGTTCGAGTTGTACCCTCAGGGCCTAGAGTGGTGAATGGTGGTGGTGGTGGTGGTGGTGGTGGTAGTGGTGGGGTCGTGTTTTACCGACTCGTCCGCTTTGTGGAGTCTTTGTGGCAGTGACAGTTCCCTGGACGGAGAGGGATTCGTTTAGTGCGGTGAAGCGCACGCGTGCTTGTTGTGTATGGACTCTATGTCCCTCTTGCTCGTTCACTCTATCTATTACATTCTCGCTGCCTCCCATGGTAGGCTTCCCCTCGGGGGATTAGAAGAGGAGTGGATAGGGGGAGGAGGAAGAGGAGTGGTGGGGGACGAAGAGAGATGGCCATCGGGGATCGGTCCCATGTGCTGTTGCCCAGACTATTTGAGAGTGTACGTTTCCACAAGTATCACACAGCCCCATCTCCCCTATCCACCCCTACCCTCCCTGCTCTCTTTTCTCTCGCTCTCTCTCTCTCTCTCTCTCTCTCTCTCTCTCTCTATCTCTCTCTCTCTCTCACTGCATCCCTCCCCTCCACCTCCTGCCTTCTCTGCGCCGTGTTCCGCAGAGCTGCCAACAACGCCATTGCTTGCAGCCGAAAAACGTAGACAGATGAGGCATATTGATTTCCCCTTTTTTCTCCCCTCCCTCCTCACACTTTCTTTTTATTTCTCTCTCTCTCTCTCTCTCTCTCTCTTCCTCTGTTGTTCTCTGTCTCTCTCTTTCTCTCTTTCTCCACCTCACATCCCAGTCGTCGTTGTGAGGTGCATCTGAGAGGGAAGGCCTGCTGAAGGAAGGGCGGGTGGGACTGGCTAGTCTCGGGCAGTGACAGGGGAAACCAAGCGGCTTTGGGGAGATAGCAGGCGGAAAGCAGGACGGGTACTCGGACTTTGTTGTCCTCCTCTTCCTCACCACCTTCATCCTTCCTCTTCCTCCCAGTCTGCTCTTCCTCCTCCTGTCCTGTGGCCCCGTCTGGATGCCCTGCGTCCTCTCCGTCTCTCACCTGTAACAGGTAAGTCTGTCCCCCCTCATCCACACCCACCTCATCCACACACCCACACACACTTCTTCAACATACACAGCAACGTAGCACTTGGCATAGCTCTGTGTATTATGTTTTCAAGGAGGTGGGGGTAGATGTCAGTGTATCAGGATGTTGTCTGTTGTATATCCTTTCCTTTTGGGTATCTCCTATAAGGCCGTATCCACGGACACAAGCTTCACCCTGCACAGGGTGGAAAATAACTGAGGGGTGATCACTCCCAATGCTCCACATAATGGTTACGCAAACAACCTTGACATGCAAGCATTTCCACATTTTAAGATTCACTAGTAGTTGTTTCAGCATGAGAAATAGCATTTCTTTAGTTCTCTCATACTCATACGATGATGGAAACTGTATCTGCCTAGTTAGCACTGAAAGCTAATCTCTGTGTAATGATGGCCAAACATTAGCAGAGCCAACTGTACATCGCACAGATTATCATCCTCACCATCACCACTAGTTCATTATTTAACAAGCCGGACTGTTGGCCCAATGGGCCTTTGGCATTAATTAAGTCCGAGCACGTTTGGTGCCGGGCCAGTTCCTTTGGTCAGGGCGCCTCGCCGGTGTCGAGGAGGCAGTTAAAGAAATGCCATGTAAGCTTGGGAGGTCTGCAGGGCTCAGAGTTAAAGGCCGATCCATGATTGTAATTGTTGATGTTTGTGCTCAACAGCCAATCAAATTACCCCCACCCCCACCCCCACCCCCTTCTGGGCCCCTGAGGCGATGTTGTTGATTGGCTGGAAATTGGAATAGCGCATGGGTCAGTACGATCCACTTTGATTTTCTTTTCACATTTGTAAGCGCCAGGACTGTGCAAGAACATCAGCAGTGCAGTCCACTCCGGGTCAGAAATGGGGCAGGCTGCTCGCTCTCCCTCTCTATGGGCTCCACCCTCCATTCATCACTCTTCCCCCCAGCATGACATCCGGTTAGCGCGCTCCGTACACCTCTGTCCTTGTGTTTTTATCTCACGCAAAGCAAAGCAAGGCAAGGCAAGGCAAAGCAAGGCAAGGCAAGGCAAGGCAAGGCAAGCTAGTCCGGCCCCACTCTCCCTCTTTTGTTCACACGAGACCAGGGAGAGCGCCATCGATCAGCGTTACATGTAATCATTACGCTTGGTTGCTGAAGTGGCGCCTTCCTTGCGAGCGCTGCAGCCGGGCCCCCGATGATGATGACTCATGCTTTTGTGGTGTCCACAGAGGAACGGAACAGCAGCCATGACAGACGCCGTGATGGGCATGAGGGGTGTCCACGCCAAGTAAGTGAACGGAACGGATGGACGGAAGCGCCGCAGACAACCGGGCAGACGCGCTGGCGGACCCTCTGTGCCAAGCACTGAGCGCCGAGATAACAATACACCCTTGCCTTTGAATAACTACTATATGGTTATTGTCGTTGCCTCGCCTCAACCATAATCATTATTTCTCTCCTTTTTTTCCTCTCTTTTCCATCCCTCGCTTCCTCCTCCTCTTTTCTCTCTCTCACAGTGACAATGACCAGTAAGTCAGATATTTTTGTTGTCTATTTTTGTCTTCTTTCTGCGTGACAAGTTATTGTTGATGTTTTTTGCCATCTGAAATGAAATGCTAAGTTTAGCCTATGATGCTTATTATGGCAATGAGACATTCCCTATTCTTATTGAAATAGGTGCCAACCTCAAGTGTTGTCTCAAGTGTTTTTTAATGCATCATTGTCTAGTAGGTGGTGCAAACAAGTGTTTTATCTCTCTGTGTGTGTGTGCGTGTGTGTGCGTGTGTGTGTGTGTGTGTGTGTGTGTGCACATGCGTGTGTGTGCGTGCGTGATTGTTAGTTCTGATACTGTACCTCTGACATTCGTTCTCTCTCTCTCTCTCTCTCTCTCTCTCATTCCCGTGCGTGGTTGTCAGGGGCAACTGGAGCACAGCGGCGGCTCCCAGCCCGGGCCCCGACCTGACAGACGAGGAGAAGGAGATCATCAACAGCGTGATCGCCCGCGCCGAGAAGATGGAGGCCATGGAGCAGGAGAGGATTGGGTCAGTGAGGAGAGAGAGAGAGAGAGAGAGAGTGCACACAGACCAACCATCCATCCACACACACACACACACCGTCCCTGAGAGAAGTTGAGAGGAGAGGGAAGAGGGAGATAAGGGGTAGATGGTGGGTGGGGGGGGGGGGGGTAAGGAGGGCAAAGACAAAGAATTATGTTGGAAAAGAAGGGAGATGATTTATGAGAGAGGACGGAGAAAGTAGAGGAGAGGAGATGCTGGAAGGGGGGGGGGGGGGGGGGGGGTGCTGGCTGAAGAGGAAAGAATTGAGTTGGAAAAACAAAATATTCTATGATAATGATTTAAGAGAAAGAGAAGAGAGCGGAGGGGGAAAGGAACATAGAGAAGAGGAAATGGGAGGAGAGGAGAAGAGAGGAGAAGAGATGAAAGGAAAGAAGAGGAGAGAAGAGGAGGGCAGGATAGAATCAGTCAAGAGAAGAGATCCATATTATATTTCCGGTTGGAGACTAGCAGGAGGTCAGCCAAGAGGAGAGGACAGAGGAGGGGTGATGGAGGAGATGGAGAGGAGAGCAGAGGAGAAGAAGCAGGAAATGAACAGGTGAGATGAGGAGGAGAGGAGTGCACAGAGGAGGAGGGGAAGGTGAAGAGGTGGGCAGAGCACAATAGAGAACACACACACACACACACACACACACGGGCACACACACAAGGGCACACACTCACCACACACACACACACACGGGCACACACACACGGGCACACACACACGGGCACACACACAAGGGCACACACTCACCACACACGCACACACACACACACCACGAGGTGGAAGCGAAGCTATCACAGTGTTCCCATTTACTAGTTCTCCCTGTTCTTCACATCAGATTAGATCAACAGTAATGTGCCTCTCCCTCTTCCAGCCTACTGAAATGAAACCCTGCTGGCCCCTGTGTCCTCTATGTGTGTGTGTGTGTGTGTGTGTGTGTGTGTGTGTGTGTGTGTGTGTCTGTCTGTCTGCCAGGCGGCTGGTGAACCGTCTGGACGACATCAAGAAGACGGTGTGCGGGGACGGTGTGTCCCGCTGCCTGCTGTGCGGTCAGCAGCTGGGCGTCCCCGGGGTTAGCTGTGTGGTCTGCGAAGACTGCAAAAAGGTGAGACACGGTGCACGTCTCAAACATCACACTGCACGGCCGGTCTCACACGTCACACTGCACGGCCGGTCTCAAACGTCACACTGCACCGCACGTCTTAAACGTCACACTGCACCGCACTTCTTAAACGTCACACTGCACCGCACTTCTTAAACGTCACACTGCACGGCCTCAAACGTCACACTGCAAGGCCTCAAACGTCACACTGCACGGCCGGTCTCAAACGTCACACTGCCCCGCACGTCTCAAACGTCACACTGCCCCGCACGTCTCAAACGTAACACTGCACCGCTTGTCTCAAACGTCCCGCTGGTCTCCAAATCACCAGCACTGCCGTTCTGTGAAAAGAACACTTTTTTTCCATTTTTTCGAAAGAAGTCATTGTGATATGGTAATGATATTCAAATTGATACCCTTAGGACTACAGTATATTTTTGTGTTTCTTTAAATCACATTTTTTTCCAGTTTTCGTCTCTGATACGCCATCAGCGGTTGGTTTGCTGCAAGTACATTACGAATTGAAATGAAATAAAACATTAACACAGACTATGACCCTAAAATATGGTCCGTCATGTTGGCTGTTTAAAATGCCCAACTGACATACTGTAATTTATGCAATTATTCTTCAGCTCCATCAATTTAATAGCCCTCCTGGCATGTGGGATTGAAAAGCAGCATTTCTTTGTACGTTTTAGTCAAGCATTTATGGAGTTTTTATTCACAGTGCTAAAATAAAACATTTTTTTTATTATTCTGAAAGCATTGACCAGATGTAGCAGTGGTAGTGGTAACTGCCACAATCACTTCACAATCTGTAATGATATTTTTATCTTGTTTTGAGACTTTTTGATTGATCACTTTCAGACACATTGATATAGACACATTGATACATTATTGAGTCCATAATACACACAGCATGTTTAGGTTCTGTACCCATTTTTAATGACTATTTTGACTAATGACTACTTCTCACTGATTCAGATCCAGTACATTTTTATCGACTAAGATACAGCACATAAGGCATGTAGCTTCACTGGTTATTTACAGATTTACAGAACCTAATCTTTAATGGAAAACATTCTGGTGACAAATCAGACCAAGATCAATACACTCAACTGTATGAAGCCAATCAAGTAGTGGTGTGATGTGCTGATCCTTAACCAGAGAGGTCCTCTGCCCTGTTTCCTGGTCTAGAGCATGTGCTCCAAGTGTGGAGTTCAGGCCAGCAGTAAACCCCGCGCCGTGTGGCTGTGCAACATCTGCAGCGAACAGAGAGAGGTGAGACAGACAGAATGTGTGTGTGAGAGAGAGAGAGAGTATGTGTGTCTGTGTGTTGTTTGTGTTCATGTTTATGTGTGGATTTTTGTGTGTGTGGGTGTGTTTGCGAGTGTGTGAGTGTGTGTGTGTGTGTGCGTGTACTCACATGCTTGTGTGTGTGCGAGCACCGCTCGTGTGCTGCAAATGTACAGCGATGGCATGTGGGAGCGGCCGAGCATGAAAGAAAAAATGAGAGAGAGAGAGAAAGAGAGAGAGAGACGCCCCACAGAAATAGAAAGAATGGGAGCAACCGCAGGCGGGAGACAAAAAGAAAGCCCCATCTACAACCTCCAGCTCCAGATGAGCTCTCCTACACCCCCACCCCACCCTTGTACCACCCTAACTGATTTCTTATAGCAGAATTCAATGCACACACAGCACAATTGGTAATACATAATGCATAGACACAGTAGCCTACATAATAGCGTCATTTAGCAAGGCCTGGATTAATTCCAATGTCGTAGCCTCGGGGGCTCAGCTATAGGTATGGCTTCCAGGGTTCATGGCTGGGACAGCTCTTAGGCACCGTGAGTCTAATCACTCATGTGGACAAGAATAACATTAAACACTCATATGGCTTCAACAAAGCAATCTCAACACCACTACAGACGGCCGTTGGATTTCATGCATCAGTGTATCAATATGGTGGTGGGCTGTGTGTGCGTGTGGGTGGGGGCTGGATAAAAACATCTCTCTCGGAATGAAGAATTGATCAAGAATCGCTCAGAGAAAAAGGCATTTAGATCAAAACTGTGATCAGACTGAATGTCAGGTACCTTTGCAGTGCTCTCACTGGAGAGGGGAATTCTGATGGATTTCTGATTCTGTGTGTGTGTGTGTGTGTGTGTGTGTGCGCGTGTGTGTGCATGTGTGTGTGTGCATGTGTGTGTGTGTGTGTGTGTGTGTGTGTGTGTGTTTTGCCGACACAGGTGTGGAAGCGGTCTGGTGCCTGGTTCTTTAAAGGCTTCCCCAAGCAGTTCCTGCCCTCACCCATGCCCATCTCCAAGCACAAACCGCCGGCGGCCTCACAGATCAAAGCCCCTGCTGCTGCTGCTGCTGCCTCCACTCAGCCTCACACACAGGCCGCAGGTCTGCCTCACAGTGCGCACACACACACTCACACAGAGGCACACAGACACACACACACACACACACACACACACACACACTCACACACACACTCACACAGAGGCACACAGACACACACACACACACACACACACTCACACACGCGCACACACACTCACACAGAGGCACACAGACACACACACACACACACACACACACACACACACACACACACACACACACACACTCACACAGAGGCACACAGACACACACACACACACACACACACACACACACACACACACACGCACACGCACTCACACACGCACACGGACACTCACACATGCACACACAGGTTTGCATACACACACACACACACACACACACACACACACACACACACACACACACACACAGGTTTGCATATACACACACAGACACACACACACACACACACACACACACTGACACACACAGGTTTGCATATACACACACAGGCACACACACACACAAAGGCCACAGGTGTAGTTAAATCTTTAGAATATAAAAAACACACATATACATCCACAATGTTACTCAAACAGATGTATTCGCAATCAGGCCACTGAGATAGCCAAGACACACACGTGTTCACACACATCCAGAAACACAGTCATACACAAAATAGTCGTCCTGCTCAAGAAGACAAAACAATTCATTTGACCATTGTGGTTAAACATATACTATATCCACTAATACACTTGTTTATAAAAGTCATAGTGGAACCAAGCATATTGGTAATTAACAATAGTCGCACACAAAGGAAGACTGCACACACTATCTCTGTTTCTCTTTTTACCATGACAACGAAAATGTCACATCAGAAATCTGACAAAAATGAGACAGTGTTTTGATGAGCGTCAGTGACTCCTCCATCTTCTGCAAGCTGCGATAAAGCGAGGACAGAGAGATTTATTTTATTTGTATTTTTTTTTAAAAAGGAAGATAGCGATCCTCATCGGCTGCATGCAAAATCAGCCCAGAATGAGACACAGAAACCAGATGTGGCGCGCCACCCATATGGGTGATTCATTTAGCGCCATCATCAATTATGTGAATAATTGATCCAGGTCTTCATCAGAACAAAGACAGAACGCTTGTGGGGTGTCAGTCCTCGGGCCTCGGCCTGTTTAAAGCATCAAAGCCACGCACAAGAGACGGCAGGAGCTTTAACTCTCTCTGTCTCTCTCTCTCTCACTCTCTCTCTCTTTCCCTCTCTCTCTCTCTCTCTCTCTCTCTCTCCACGATGATCTTCATTTTAGCGTAATCTAATTTTAGCCATAAGTGGAAATAGAATTAGACAAGGGAGAGACGAGCGCTAATGCAGTTTGGCAATGGAAGGGGCCGTGGCTCTGTGTGCTGTGTACAGCAGCAGGACGGCTGAGAACACTTGTGAGACGACTCCATTTCCAAGTGAGGAAGGCAACAAACAAAAAATAAATAAATCAAAAAAAGAACGCACACAATGATGTCTCGGAGTTTATTTAAAGACAACATGAGAGGCAGGAAGTGGAACGTGATGGCTTAATGGCTGTGAGTCACAACAAGTGGATCAGACGCCATGATACTTAAACGAATGCCATGATCCTTTAATAACAAGAGAGCAAGACAGGAAGATAACAGTGCACATAATACCATAATGATGATACCATAATGTGTGTGTGTGTGTGTGTGTGTGTGTGGGCATCTGATAAAGTATCTGGCTGGGCTGGGACCTTCCATTAGCGTAACAGTATAACAGAGGATCATGATGAAGGGGCTGAGGGTCTGTGCATCTCATGATAAGGAGCTGATCACATTGATAATGGAGTGGATCATCTTCCTATTCTCCTGCAGGTCCAGAGGAGACTCGCGCTGCCCCAGCCGGACCACAGCCTGCAAGTGAGTATGCACACCACCAGGGCCTGGACACAGCCTGGCCACAGAGGCCAACACTTGACCCATGCACACATCACTATCGCTTCACTTCAGCTTCATATTATGTCATAATATTACACTCTGCATTCAACTAGATTTTATTCAGTTGGTTGCACTGAGAAGCTGATTGCTCGTCTTAGTTCAGCCTGCTTGTGCAATGCCCCCCCCCCCCCCCCCCCCACATCATCCAAATGTGAAGGGGAAAAAAAAACTTCATTCAGTCAGCCAGTCACCCCTGTCTTTCATATCAGCACTTCATAGCTCAAGAGTGTTTACACACGGATTTGCATAGCTCCTTCACTTTCATCACCGTGTCTTAACGGCGCGAGCCTGAACAAGGAGTAACATTCCTGCCCCACAGGTACACACTACCTCAGGCGAAAGGAGGAAAAAAAATGAGCGAGAGAGAAAAATCACGTCAGAAAGCACAGCGTCCCCACGCCCTGGGCTGGCAGCATGATAAATGAATGTCTGTTTTATGTGTCCGTAAAACAGAATGGTGCGTGAAAATGCAATGAGGAGATAATGCAGTGGAGAGTGGGCCGCGGAGCTGCCGGGCGTCGCGGCTGTGTGTGTGTGCGTGTGCGTGTGCGTGTGCGTGTGTGTGTGTGTGTGTGTGTGTGTGTGTGTGTGTGGCGTTACTGTATGTAGGTCAGTGCCTCGCACTGGAGCCCGCATCGAAAAACATCAAACTAGTCAGAACACAGAGCTTAATAGGCTGCAAGAGAAAAGTGTGTCTCTGGACAATGGATGTGCGTGTGTGTATGTGTTTGCGTGTGAATGTATAATATTTAATGTGTGTATACACATGTGCGTGTGTGTGTGTTTGCCTCTCTTTGTGTTTCTGAATGTATATGTATATGTATGCACACATGCTTTTCTGCGTTTGTGCGTGTGTCTGTAATGGGCCTGCCTGCTTCTGTACGTGTGTGTCTGTGTGTGTGTGTGTGTGTGTGTGCGTGTGTGTGTGTGTTCGCGCGTCTGTCTGTTCCACAGACACGGAGGTGTCGGGGCGTGCTGGTCACCCACCCGTGGCCGCGAAACCCAGCGTGGCTCCCAAACCGACGCTGCCTCCCAAACCGGCCGAGCCCTACGCAGCGGAGGACAGTCCCGTGGTGATGAAGAGGGCCGTCACCGTCCAGAGCTCCAGACCCGGCCCCGCCGCGCAGGCCCCCGCGGCCCAGCAGGGTGAGACCCGGTCTGGGCACGGACACAGCTCACGCAGGCAGTTTGGCCAGGGTCAGCAAATCACAAACGCTGACATGAGGAGCGAGGACGAGGGCCAACTTACTGGACTAAATAATCCCATTAAAAAAAAAAAACGCTTCACTCACTCTGAAGACAGTTGCTGAAACAAAGAGAAAGTGTCTAAGGGACGGAGATTAAGCTTTTAGAATAGTGTACTGTACTGTAGTGTTATTAGGTATATGGAATCTTTCTGTCCTTAATGGTGCAGTTGGCAATCCTGGGGAGAAGGTGTTGATGTTTCAGCACAACAGCAAATCAAATACTCCGTTTCTTTCCATACTCCTAAAGCAACACTGTTGATTTGCTGGACAAGAGTATGGCTCAGCCCAAACCACTTTGAGTGTTCCCAGTTTATAGAACTAGGACTGTGCAAAAACACCTGTTTTTTTAGCACACACACACACACACACACACACACACACACACACTGGATAGATAGCTCAACGCAACTCAGACAGTTCAGAATGTGTGGAAAATCCTGCTGAATTCAACAAAAAGGGTTATGGGTTCTAATAAAATACTGCACCTTTAAGCTTAAAAAGGCATAAACTGAAGTAGGGAATCTTTCCAGAGATCTGACTCAGGGACGGATGTGGTCCAGATCAGAGCCAGCACCTCCCCGGGTCCTGCTGTCTCTCTGGCGTCAGCACTAGTGTTTTCTGGATGTGTTGCGGAGGGCAAATGACCCCATGCATTTTTCATGTGGAACAGCGCTGTTAGCCGTGACCTGTGCTGCTCCCCTACAGAGCCCGGCTTTCGAGAGCAGACAGCGCCCCCTGCTGTGAGGGAGGAGAGGAGGCAGCCCGCTGCCTTCAACCCCCCACCTGCCCGCCAGCCCCAGCCACGCCAAGAGGAGGCCGATGACGACGCCAACGACTACGACTCCGATGAAGGAAGTAAGGACGCACTTTTACTGGATTGGTTAGGGAGCTAACATCTGATGCTATGTGCAAATTACTTTTTGTCATGATTTTCACCATAGTCACTATAGCATGCATGTAATGCTCAATTATTCAAATATAACAGATGTTGCTATATGATAGTTATTTTATTTTACTACTGTAACTAACTTATGTATTGTATATACCCTGGAAAATTAAAATGTCCAAGTACATTTAAGTCATGTCTTACCTCAAGGTGAATATGTGTGTTTTTATATAAAACTCTGTAGAGTTAGTAATGGCCATGCCTGTCTCAGCTTGGCAGAGTGCACTGAGCTAAACTGCAGCACTGTGACATTCTGCCATGAAAGAAGGTCTGCGCGCCATCTTAATCCGTGTGTGGCGGAGGAGAGCTGCAGCATTAAAGGCCTGGTGTATCACAGGGGTGAAGAAACGCACGTAAAGCCCATCTGTCGTGCCGGCCCACGGGTCCACGCCAAGCAGCCATGTTTCTACAAGTACTTTACCGTTGTCCTCCTGCACTGGCACAGCTGATGGTAAAAAAAAAACATATTTTATCGGATTCATTGAAGAAAGATCAACCGCTGTGACTGAAAGCAGGTGAAAGGCAACTGTGACGTAGTCTCCCTGCTCGACTCAGTCCATTTAATAAGCAGAAAGGACACAAAAATCAGGGGAACCATTTGTCTGTTTGATGGCACATCTGAACCAATAAACTGGCCGTGGATGTGACAAGGTTACGGTCAACAAATCCCCTGCTGGTGACAACAAATAAATTGCTGTTAAAAGCAAACATTCTGGACGGAGGAAAGCGATGACCAGGATACAGTAAGCCTGCTGTTATGTGATGTATTGCCATGTTGGTCATGGCCTACTACATTTTGGTGTACTGGCACGCTACTTTCTTTTTCAATATTCTGTATTGGTAAAATGATAAGACACTTTCTAAGAACGTCCTAACAGTTGTTAGCTCTAGTTCTGTACACTGAACTGACATGTGGGATAGGGCTATTATCTGGTCAGCTTTGTGAGAATATAATAGTTCCTCCAGAGAGGTGTATGAGACGTTACACTTTAAAGACAAGCGTGAGCCGCCTATTGGTTAGAAGTACTGTAATCAGTGAATGGATGACATAACCTATGAGTCTTCCTGGTGGAACTTTCACCTTAAGATATCACTTCTCTTTGGCCACATCCATCACTTGAAAAGAAACGATGATGATGATGTGTTGTTTTCCTGTTTCGGTCTGTGAGCTGCAGTCCATCAATGAGTTCAGTTACCATGAAATGAGATCTTTTGACACCCCCATGAAGCCTTGTCAGAAATGATTCTCATCTTAAACAATGACCCTTTGTGAACTTTGTAATAAATGAGGGGAACCAAATGAGGTCCTACACTGGCTGTCTAAGGCTTCTGAGCACTTTCTATACCCTCATGCACAGGACAAAACAGAACAATGTATGATTGACTTAGAAATACAAATGAATGATTAATGTGTCAGCAGTAGTAATGAATACAAAACCGAATTATAATGTATAAGATTTGTCTGTGACCGGAGATTCATTCATACATTTAGTTCTACAAAGACATGTTTTAAAATTAAGAATAAATAATGAATATAAAACATAGTTATAATGTAAAAGATTTATCTGTGACCAACGATTGATTCTCACATTTTGTTCTAATAAGGGCATGTTTTGTGACATTTTTTATACAGGAGCTTTTGTTTTGGAAACAGATACTGAGCCGATTGATTACGAGATGTTTGGTGATAAAGAACTATTACTCTACCCATCCGTGTACACACTGTCAGCGTGCGTCCCTGGGTGTTTCTGTTTCCGTCTGTGTTTTATGAATACTTCATGAGCTGGGCCGGGGAAACAGCTATCATTTCTCGTAAACGATGTTTCGCTGATGCGAGACCTGGCGCGATGCATCACATCTGTCCGAACGCCCGGTGTTTTGCCGGCCATCTGGCTCTCCGCTACGCCCCGTGCGCTCCCGGTCCGATGCGTCACCTCGGCTTTATGTCCACTGTCCAGCTGTAACTCTGCATGTCATCGCTGGCTCGAGGAGTTCATTCACCCACTTATCTGTCCCATCACCACACAGCCAACCTGCCATACATCAGATAGACTTCAGAGCTGATTATAGGAGAGCAGACAGATAGATAGATAGATGGAGAGAGAGAGAGAGAGAGAGAGAGATTGAGACTGCTTTTCTTGTCTATAAAAGCACTTCTGTCTCAGCTAGGTTGACAAATGGTGCCCTTGTGTTGCCGAAACGTGTGAATCAATATCGGTGAGTCGAGGCGGCAGATAGAGAGACTGAAATAAGCCTGCTTTGGCTGCAGGTAAATCATGTATTCTGGGAGACTTACACGTGTTACACCACGGACCTGACGCTTGGGAGACGTCTGCTCCCCACCTCCCTTTTCAGTCGGTTTATTATAGCTGCCATTTTCTGTTGGGTGAAATGCCATAGGGTGGATTGTCTTGTCGGGTTGAAACACGGGCTGGTTTTCCTTCTCCTGTGGCAGGC